>NW_017732193.1:559344-580003 GCF_001890085.2 Hipposideros armiger
TGTCTTTCTCTTGCTGCTTTTAGGATCCTGTCTTTGTCTTTAACCTTTGCCATTTTTACTATGATGTGTCTTGATGTGGACCTGTTTGGGTTCAGCTTGTTTGGAACTCTCTGCACTTCCTGGGCTTGTATGTCAATTTCCTTCACCAGGGTAGGGAAGTTCTCAGTCATTATTTCTTCAAATACATTCTCGATCCCTTGCTTCTTCTCTTCTCCTATGATGCAAATGTTGTTACACTTGCTATTTTCCCACAAGGCTCTTAAACTATTTTCATTGTTTTTTCTTTCTGTTGCTCCAACTGGGTGGTTTCTGCTATTTTGTCTTCTAAATTGCTGATCTGATCCTCTGATTCATCTCATCTACTTGTGATTCATTTGAGTGTGTTCTTCATTTCAGTTATTGTATTCTTTAGTTCTAAATGGTTGTTTTTTATGATTTCTCTATCCTTCTTTATGTCCTCACTAAGTTCCTTAAATATACTTATCATCAGTGTTCTAAATAAACTCTGTCTCTGAAAAGTTGGATACCTCTGTTTCATTTATTTCCATTTCTAGAGGTTTCTTCTAATCTTTTACTTGGGACATGTTTCTTTGTTTCTTCATTTTGGCTGTCGCTCTAATTGCTTTGATATATTATGTAGATCACCTATGTCTTTCAGTGATTGCTGGGTGGTCGTTTAGTATGTGTCCTTTATATTCGGATTGCACTGTCTCCCTATTCTCCTGTTTTGTGTGTTCCAGAGGTGTCACCATTGAAGATGATTTTTAATTGCTTTTAGCTTGTCAGATGGTGGGTTTGACCCTCAGTTTGATTAGCTGGGAGAATTAGCTCTGTTCACAGTGTATGAGATGCTGTGTGGAGGTTGACTCCCTCGGAGGAGGCTTGGCCACTGTGGGATCTTGTGCCAGTGGGAGATTTCTTTTGAGAGTGACACTTGTAGTTTCAACCAGGTAGCACTCTGGTTTGGTCTGGCACTGGCCTCTGGGTATATTGGTTCTGGTGTCTCCTGGACCAGGCTCCCACTTAGAGCCATTTCAGCCCTGTCTGTTACTGGCATGTAGCTACCTAATAGGCTGTACGCAGTTGGCTGCTGCTTGTGCTGGACCTGGGGTCATGTGAGGTTGATCTCTGTGTGAACTGAGGCTGGCTACCCCTAATATTGACCCTGAGGCAGTTTAGGAAAAAGCCCAGGGCTCTCTAGTCCTGTTGCCACCTGTCAGATGCCAGTAAGGCCCAACTGTTGAAAGAGGCTCTTTAGGAGCATGTGTCTGGCTATTTGACCTGGTGTTGAGGGTGCCTCTGCAATGTGGCACTAGCTTGGCAGAATGGAGTTCAAGTGAGTTATGTGATGTGATTGGTAGCTTTTAAGACATTAATGCAGATTTAGGTCATATGCCAATACCTGGCCTGTGACCCTCTTGTATAGTGTTCCAAGGGCACTACAGCCAGCCTCCACCTCATGCTCACAGATTTACGAAAGCTGGTCTTGATTGGCTATGGTGCAGGTTTGTTTTCACTGAACACCACCAAGATGACCCCAGGGCTCTGCAGACCACTTTCTGTTGTAAAAAACCTTTTCCACATTTTGTGGGGTTGCAGCCAGTCACCCCAGCACCCCAATTCCCCCTATGGCAATTCCCCATATGGCAATGCAGCTATACGTGGGTGAGGTGGTGTTACAGGTGCATAAAGGCTGTAGTCAGTGGTTTCTACAAATTCAGTGTAGTCTCAGCTCCTGGATCAGTGCTAGGTGTATGTCTGCTTCATAAAACAAAAACAAAGCAAGGCAACCTAACAGCACCAAAAAACAAATACACCCCCACAAACACGATAAGCAATGATCACACCGGAGAAACAAAAATATATAAAAGAGACAAAAACACAAACACATAAACAGGAGAGCAAGACAGAAAAACAGTGACCAAAGCAATAACCACATAAACAAGCCTGAGAAACAATGACAAAAAGAAAACAGATGAAAGAAAAGAAGAAAAAGGAACAAAAAGATGAAAGAGAAAGAAAAGAGAAAAGGATAATAACAACAACAAAAAAAGAGAAACAAAAAGAAAAGGCTCTCCACCCACTTTAACTTGCTCAACAATAGAGAGTCTCTGGGTGACTCAGCACCAGCTGTGTTGGGGGGATGGGCTCAATGGGTCATGAGCACCTTACTCTCAGGCTTGTAGTGAGCTTCCCGCAATTAGCTTCTGTGTGCTCTGTGGCTGTGCTCACCACCAAAAATCCTCACAGGTTGTTGCTGGTTGTCTGCTGCTGCAAAAAACACTCTGTGGACTGCAGAGGTTGGAGCCAGGCACCAGGGGCTCAGGGTGCCCCCAGCAACACAGCTCTAGGTGGACATGGCAGGCCCCCAAGGCATCATGGGGTGTGGTCAGTGGCCCCCACCAAGTCAGAGCAGCATGCATTCCCCCCACCAAATCAGAGCAGCATGCAGTCCTGTACCAGTAACCAGCCTGTACAAATGCACCACAAATGCCCCAGCCACACAGGTGCAGAGCTCCCCGCCCAACAGTCTCAGGAAAATTCTCAGTCTCAGCCTGTCCCAATCAGTCATTGGCAGATCTGGCAGAGCAGCCTGACAGCCAATCACCACTCTGGCAACTCTGCACATGCAGGGCAGAGAGTGGAGACCCAAGGCCACTTGTGTGCACCCACATCTCAATAAGCAGCCTGTTGGAGCCAGAGCACACCCACCAAGCACTACCTGGCTATGCAGCACAAGCAGTGAGGACAGCGGGGGTCCTAAGGCCATATGCGTGTGTGTACACATGGCTGTGCCAATTCCACCAGACCAATGCAGACCCAGACCTGACTCTCTGTGGGAGGGCCCAACCCTGAAGACTGTACACTTCTCATGTCCCAAAACCTCCAGTTCCTGCATCAAAGGTGCCCAGTTTGGTCTTTCCCCGCAGGCTCCTGGGTCCCACTCATGCAGCCACTCCCTCTGCAAGGGTTAGGGTGAGTGCTCACCAGAGAGTGAGTCCATGTGCCGGCTCCACAGGAGGGCGACTGGTTCTCTAACCATCCTCTCCCTCACCAAGTTGAGCAAAGAGAGTCCTCACTAATTTCTACTGCCAGCTATCGTAGAACTTCTCTTCCCAGCAAGGTAACTCTGGGCTGGTGAGCTCCATGTGGAGCCAGAGGGTCTCTCCTCCAACAAGAGAAGGCTTTCCACCACCAAGGTGTAATTTGGGAAGTGTTCATCTGGAAACATGAAAGTGTACCTTGTGTTTCTGTTTGGAAATAGCTGATGTACCCAATATACTCCCTGGTTTGTGCCCTTACATTTGCTATTCTCTGCCTTATCGACAGGACTGCCACACTGTTAATGTCAAGGGTTTATCCTTATGTTGCTTATCATTAGTTGCCCAACTAAGTCTCCAAATCCACACTGCCAAATCAGTATCCTGTGGAGACTCACTTGAGAGAAAGATGACTTAGATATTATTGACTCAGAAAGATGTTCTTTCTTAATGTGAATGCTAACTTTATTACCCACAATTTTACTCCCCTCCCTCCAGTAATATCAAGGCAACAAGTCATGCTTCCTTATCAGGGTTTTGGGAACTTTGGTCACCACACTGCTGGGAAAGTTGGGCTATACAAAGACTGTCTGCTAATTAGCCCTACAGCTATTCACTTAAAATATTAACATTTCCCTTCTTAGCTATGACTCAAGTTAGCAGTATGTGACAAGCTGTAGCTTCGGATATAATAAAATAAGATTCTATTTTGAGGAAAAGCTTCTAATAGAGAATGTGATTTACTATTTTTCCATAGGGATATTTGTTTTCCTAAGGAACGTATATAATATTTACATCAAATAGTGTGAAGTTTTACCATCAACTAAGAATCTCAATTTACCATTGTAATCAAAGGCATTGAGAAACAATAGTGTGCTAGACTGTAAACTAGTGATTTGTGTTAGGCTAATTTTCACCATAGTTTCCATGGAGTCTGGGAGAGGCGTAGGTGCTTTCTAGGTGCTGTATATAATATGATTAATGCTATATAAACCACTTCTTGTTCAATGAATGTGAGCTTAAAGGGCATTTTAAAAAGATGATTTTCTTTCTTAATAAGATGAAAATAGGGAATTAATATAACTAGCAATGCAGAATTAAAAATATGAACTATGAAATTAGTGACATAGATATTTTACAATAAATAAATTTTCAGGGAAATCAAAATTGATATGAACCAGGCAGCTAGAAAAGCTGGACCTTTGAGAAGAAATGGATCAGTGACTAATCTTTGGTATTACTTTGAATATTACATTGCTGTAAATTTTCATTTCACCTGTCAAATGACTCCTTACCATTTTTATCAAACAATGATTCAGAAGTAGGAAATGAAGAATAACCCTCTAAAGAACTATGGCTACCTGTGAATATTATTCACAATTTTAATATTTATGATAACTAACAGATCAATTTGAAATCTACATCAGCTAGTGAATAATTTACTTGCACTATAAATCCCTCAATATTAAAATTAGTAATGTGGTGTCAAGTACAAGTATATATTAATTCTCGTTAAGTCTACAATGGAAATATTGAAAAATAATGACTATCCAGTGTCCTGTTAGTGTATGTTAAGCCATTGAGTCCAAACACAAAACACAAGAAGGTAGAATATTAGAATGACGAAGGAAAAAATGTGTGGCCAATGGTCATGATGTTTACTGCATATATTCATTAATTTAATTTTACTATCATTTATTCATTCACTTAACAGTTGAGACATTCAATTTAGCACTGTATTCAGGCTCTGTTGTAAGAGAAAGGCATATTAACTGGAGAAAGATAGAATCCTCACCATTCATTTATCTCCTGTTGTATTTACCTGTTCAGCATCCCTGAGATCAGAGGTTGACATTAATGGCATTCTCCAAAGATGTTGCTTACCTAATATCACCCATTCTGGCCAACAGAATCCTAACTCCTAGTCAGGAGTGGTGAACAAAGTTATTTGTTTATAATAACATTTGGAGAACTTATTTTACTCAATGCTTTATAAAGGTGATGTTATCATTAATGTTATGTGTCCACTTGATTGGGTCACAGGGTGCCCAGGTACTTGGTCAAACATTATTCTGAGTATATCTGTGAGGGTGTTTATGGATGAGATTGATATTTGAATCAGTAGACTTAGTAAAGCATATTGCCTTCCTTAATGTGAGTGGTCCTCATCCAGTCAATTGAAAACATGGACAAAAAAATCCAAAACAAACCAAAAAAATGCTGAGTAAGAGGGAAAGCCCTCTGCCTGACTGATGGAGCTGGAACATTTGTTTTTCCTACCTTTGGATTCAGACTGAAACATGGGCTCTTTTTGGGTCTCAAAGTGCTAGGTTTCAGACTGGAACTTATACCATCAGTTCACCTGGTTCTCAGGCCTTTGGACTCAGCCTGGAAGCACACCACCAGCTCTCCTTGGTCCTCAACTTACCATCTGAAGTTCTTGGGACTTTACATCCTCCATAATCATGTTAGCCAATTCATTATAATAAATATGGTCTGTTTCTCTGAAGAACTCTGACTAATACAGGTAAAACTATATATTAAGAATGACTGAATTACACTGTGTAAATATAAGTATATACATTTTAGATACTGGAAACATTATCATATAATGAATTTAAATATAACATGAGTTAATGAAGTAGCAAAAAAATCCTAAGCCAGCGAAAATTTCTAATGTTTTCTCGTGTATATGTGTTCTAGTTTCTAATGTTACTCCTTTGTTTGTCCAACACCATGTCTTCTGTTAAAAAAGAAAAAAAAGGTGTAATTGTTAATGCCAGGCTTTACTTATAGCCAAACATGCTAGAGAGAGTTGGTCCAAAGAATTCTGGGGTTTAGGGGAGAAACTTATGTCCTTTATGTATTAACTTGAGACCATTCTCTCTTTCTGGTTTCATGTAGTATAGCTCTGTATCTCCAGTGCTATATTCTGTACTCTCTGGAGATCTGGATGTAGAGGAAATATTTTATTACTCTTAGGGAGATGTGTTACTTTGTAACTAGAGTCTGAGGTGGAGATATATCCTTATTAAGTAAAAACATGGATGTTTTGAATCATATTGTAAGACTATTATATTTTTATTCTAGAAATAGTTATTTTGAGGTGGTGCTATTTAATTACATAACACCAATGTATTTTGGAATGTGTTTATTGGTGATCAATGAAAAATAAGATTATAGAGCTGAGATAGGGTAAACTGATGAAGGGTCTTACATTACAGTAAATACAGACACATGACTAACAGCAACAGACAGTACTTCATGGCTTTAGTTGGAACAATGGAAGTATACAAGAAAACTGATAAAAATAAGTAGTTCAATACCAAGATTCCTGTGATGTTAGTATGATGTTTCAACCTGAAATACTGCAGGTAAAATATAATTAATAAAACAAAGAGGATATTATAGATAAAAATACATTTCAAAACTTGGGAAGAGCTTTTAAGCTAAAATAAATTACTTTTATTTATTTATTTTAAAATTTATTGGGGTGACAATCGTCAACAAAACTACATGTTTTAAGTGTGCAATTCTATAATACATCTATTGTTGCGATGACAACACATTTTGTTCGTGTGTGTGTGTGTGTGTGTGTGTGTGTATTCACAGATGACACACATTTGTAGAGGGCGTTTATGTTTACAGAAACACATAGCATAATATTTCCTAAAAAAATTATATACAGTTAATGCAAAACATTCTGTGTTTAAATATATTTTAGAAACTATGGTTTAAAAAATTAAACAAATTTCTTAGTTATATTTCTCAGTCTATAATCTATTAATGTTTATTATGTATTTCCAATATAGAAATATTTTATGTAGGATTTCTAAAATATGTTTAAACACAAAACTATTTCTTCATGGAATATGTATTTTTTCATGCTGTGTCCTAAATAACTTGAGCTTGGAAAATAATAGCTGAAAACCTAATCATTCATATATATATATATATATATATAATATTATATATGTTCAGCCATATATATGTATGACTTATCTTATTTTTATGTATTTGCAAATTGCAACTGAACTAGGAACAGAAGATTCTTTTAATTTTGCCCAAACAACAAAACTTTAAGCAACTTCAGAGTGATTATGCAGAATTCTCGGAAATTTTATGTGATCATGTATTTGTACTGATCAATGTGGGAGGTAAAAAGGGAACCAGAGCCTAATTGAGACTTATGTATCATAATAAAGTAGCTTTTATAATCCCAGTTAAGGAATTCACCAGTAGTCATTTTTCCTTTAATTAGCTCACATTTATTGTGCTCATACCATGTGCCAGATGGACTAACATAATGAAAGATCATATAGCAGATATGTCAATGAATTGTTCGTATATAAGTAGATTATACTGACTAGCCTAGAGCATCTGTTTATGGCTTTCAATGTATTTGTGACTGATATAAAACCATCAATAAACATGACCCTACTTTGGGAATTGTTAAGAAAATACATCTGAATCAATTTTGAATGATAGTCAGATGTCATGGTTATATTCAACCATAGGAGCTTCTCTAAAAGAAATATTTTCCTTTTTTTTTTTTTGCCTTTCAGTGTGCCATTCCTGCTGCCATGGCTAAGAATGGGACTTTGGAGTCAAATACATTTGGATTTTAATCTTGGATCTGCCACCTTTCAATCGTGTGATCTTTGGAAAGTTACCATCCTTCTCTGAGCCTTTATTAACAATCTAGCAAATAAAAAAATAATGCCTGTAGTTCTTGGTGGGTGTAGTGAAATCTCACATGGGAAACACGTACAACACAACCAGCATAGAGTGGATGCTCAATGTAAATGATGATTATGAAGGTGATGATGATGATAAATAATTGAAGATTAATCTGGCCTTATGAAGAATAAATTGGCAGAGGGATATTAGATCTGGAGAGAGGGCTAGGAAATGGTATTCTAATGACAATAGGTAGAGGAAGATATATCAAATTTGAGATCTATCATGAAATAAATGATCAATATCTCTTAGTGATAAAAATTTTATAGGCAATAGAGTTACACATTCAGTTCACACCAAGCTTTTCACATGAAGATGTGCATGTGCTGGCAGTCATCTTAGCAGTAATGGAAGACTAAGTAGAGTTGAATAGTATGATCAGGTGGTGTTGAGTAGGGTAAGAAACAGCAAAATCCATATGCATGCAAAGGCAATAAATACTAACTAAACTGCTTACTTTTCACAGCAGTGATCAACCATACCTTAAAAGAGTGGTCAGCAGTACACACTTTAAAAATGTAAAGATCTAATTCTTTATGGCCAGTTTCTCATTCTTCCTTTGCAGTATGCATATTATTATGTCTTGGCTATATACAGAGCAATAGGGAACTTCCTCTTGACATAATATGTTTCTACCCTAAAGCCATTCAAATAAGGTTGAACAGAAACCAAAAAAGGTTGCACTAGAAAAGTAAAGTCTGTTCACTTATTCTGTGGGTAAACAGTCATTCAGTTTGAGTAGTAGAGGATCAAAATTAGCCTTGCTAAACAAAGTACATGCCTGTAATCCTAATAAATATAACCGCAAAAGAATTCTATGAACTGTTAAAATTTACTTGTAAAAATGCTTTCACAATAACACCAGTGATAATTTATTCAAAAAGATCAGAACTCAACATGCTCTGTGCAACCTCTTAAGTTCATAAAAGAGAGTTGTAAATATTGGATACTGATTCTAAAAATTTTCATTTGGGGTAGCAGAATTGTGTACAAAGGAAAATAACAAGTGTAAAGTGAAGTTAAAAGAGGAAAAAACAGAGTTTATTTTAATGCACTATTTTAATGCAGTTTATTTAATCTTGCTTGATTGCTTTAAGTTTTTTTCTTTTCCTGCTTTTGCTTTTTTTTATGTTTGGGGTATTGGGTATTATGTTTGAAAAGAATCCAAAATATTGTTATGTTTTTCAGAAGAACCCAGACACAAATTGAAGAATAACAAAAATAATAAATGCATTTATACATTAATTTTTATATTTGGGTGTTTAAAATTGAACTGCTTATGGCACTCAATAAAAAACAATTAATATAATAAAATTATAATATTGCACAAAAGTATAAATCATTCTTTTATGCATTTTTATATTCAGTGCACAGAGGAAGAGCTTGATAAAAGCTTACTGAATTCATAATGATGGCTCATCTGACTATCATAAAATCTTATAAATGACTGTAATATAAAACAATTATTAGTAAGGCTCTCATTTCTCAGACAAGGAAACTGAGGCATAGATGATTAATTATCTTGCTCAAAGTCACAGGTGAGAGAATAAAAACTATTGGGTTGTCAGAAAAGTCATGACGCATTTTTACAACAAAAACCGTAGAAAAAATACGTCCTGTCTTTTCCGACAACCCAATAGATGTATTCTGTAAAAGAAAAATCTATAGTGATTTTTAATCTCCTTTCTAATTAAATGCTTAGGAAACCTACACAAATCAGTGGTGATTCCAAGGACACACAGGTGATATGCAGTCCCATGTGCCTGTGATGGTCACAGTGATTGATTCCCCACATCATATAAAATAACCTTAGGAGATTAGTCTAACATAGCCTGGATAATCTTATTTTTCTTCTTAGTTACCCTATTCAGATGGCCAAGTGTTCCAAGAAGACATACAGGGAAAACAGCTAAGAAAGTTTTTCTTAGTTCTAAAAATAGAGACATAAGTAGGAGATGGGCTTGTTTCCCCTTCTAGAAATTGCTGTGTCTGCATATTACGCTTAGAAATGTGAAAGGCATTATACAAACATGAGTAAGACTAGCCTAAGGACAATGAACATCACAGTCCATTCTTCTTATGAACTTCTTATCATGTGATATTGCTTTCATAGATTACAAACCCATCAAAATGCACTCTGTTCATACATTGAGATGTGCAGTAATTCAAAGTGAGACCCATTTGACTTTTAATGTCATGGGGTCTGTGTCTATAATCACAAACATTAAGATAAGATGGAAAAATTCAGTAAATCACCTGGCATTTAGATACATGTCAGGTTCCATTTTTATCCAGAATTATAATCCTATCTAGATATTATAGGGCTACATATCATCCATATGTCTTTGGAATCACCACTGATTTATGTAGGTTTCCTAAGCAATTAATTAGGAAGGAGGTTAGAAATCACTATAGGTTTTTCTTTTACAGAGTATATCTAGTTTGTATTGTCTCATCTGTGACTTTGAGCAAGACAGTTAATCATCTATGCCTCAAGTTCCTTAACTGATGCAGAATGCATCCCAGGTGCCTAGTAAGTGGGTTCCATCTCTCCTTGAATGGCACTGTATACTCATTGAATTAAATTAAATCTTATCCTATACTCTGATACTTCAACTTCTTCCACATTTGAGAAACCATACATGAAAATTAAAAGAATAGGAAAAAATGGCACCAAAAAATCCATTGTGTATTTTGTAAAACTTCATAAAAACTAGTTTTATTATTGTTCAGTTGTTATTAGAGACTTCATTCCTTATTCAGGAGTTTGACACAATTTCTGTTTCGGCAGATGTTTCATTTGGTTTTTTGTTCCAATTATGTCAGAGGTTGATTTAACTAAAATCTGTTGTAATGTATCATTGGCAGTCAAATAACAATTCCCTACAATGAGATTGTATATCTGAGCTGTTACAACCATTCATTGGCATTGCTCTCTTAGAATCTGTTGTGGTTAGTCTCATGAGGTTTTCCTCATGAGGCTGCAAACTTTTAAGGCAAGCCTAGAGAGAAATACTCTAGAAATTTATGTAAGTGTAAGATATCTAGTGGAGAATAACATTCTAGGCAGAGGGTTATTTTAAACAGGGAGACACAGACAAGGGCCCTAAAACCAAGAGAAAAAGTTGAATCCTGGGGGAAAGACCTGAGTTTCATTCTGAGGAGGGCACGGGTTTTGGATCTAAATAGATTTGGGTAGAAAGCCTACCTCTCTCATTTTCTATTGCCAATTTTATTTCACTATTCTGAATCTCAGTTCTCTCATCATTAAAATTTAGAAAATCTATCTCATAGAAAAAAAAAGGTGGTGAAAAACTATTTCCTAAACAGCCTGTGTTTTTCTCTTAAATGTAATTTATTGCTACTGTTATTGCCATTTGAGAAGTCTACAAATGCACACAAAACCAAAATCTCATGTCCAGAAATCTCAGAAAAGATAACAAATTGCAATTAATGAAGAATGTTTTGACATCTGAGCCTAAGGAAATTCTTTGCTCGGAGGTTATTAATGTCTCTTGTCATGAGTGGGTGTCAAAGGCCTATACAAAGTAAACAGTAAGGTATAACACTAATTTTTATTCCACCAAGTGAGAAGGGCTATGGGTAACTATCGTTTCACTTAGTAAAAGTTAACATTGTTAGGTTCCTGATCTTGTTAATTCTCTTTATAATTCACACTATTAAATGCATTAGTTTTTGTCTTAAGTTAGTGAAATAAGAAGATATGAAATACAAAACCTGATCTAGAGCATATATCAAAGGACATTAAAATCAATAACTAACACATGCGGATAATCCAGCAACCAAAATCCATATAGGCACAATATTAAACAAGACAAGGATCAAAAAAATATCAGCCAGACATTATTACATCTGGACATAGGTAAACCTAAAGTTAGACATTGGAGGTGGAGAGAAAGAGAAGAAACTCTCACATTTTTTGAATAACTGCAGTAAGCCAGGTACTGTGCCAGTCACTTTAAAAATGGCCCTCATTTAATCTGTTTAAACTCTCAATAACCCTGGAAGATCCAACTGTCATTTCCAATTTAGAGGAGAGCACTGCAGTCTCAGGCTGGTAAGTAGCAGAGTAGGAATTAGCACTGTGGTTAATCAAACCTCATGAGCTATGCTTTCCCCACATAATTGTTAGAACTCTGCCTGGGAGAAACATGGGAGGATTATGTAGGGACTATTTCTGGGGAAAAGAGAACAGTTGATCTGAATTGATCTGGCTGAAATGATAATCTGAATTCAGTAATGAAAAATTAGTTTTGAGTAATGAAATGATCGATAAAATGTGTAGAAAGACACTAAACAGATAATTGTCTGTCTTAGTATATTTCTGTGAATGTGTTTTTGTAATAACAACTCCTATCTTTACTGGGAAAATATCAAGTTCAAAGAAAAACAAAACAAAATTCTGATAACTGTAACAAGGCTCATTTTATTGAGCTCTGTTCTAATAATCTGTAGTATAAGAATTCAATATGTTGCCATTCCATTGTCTATCATTATGAGTGTGTTTCAGAAGAGATCATATTTTCATTGACTAGTTCAAATTTTCTTATCTATTACTTTAATGTGTGGTTTCTATTCCCTTATTACATTGGCAAGTTATTTATATGCCGTATTTTTCTAAGTAAGTGAAAAGTTACTCTCAATAGTTTCTATAAGAAAATGTAATCGTTTTCAAGTAATGGGAACTGGGGAAAAAATATTGTAAGTCTAGCAATTTATATAACTTCTGCCCTATACTTTATCTCTGGTCTACCCTGAGATGCCCTGAGCAAAGACAACATGGATGGGAAATGGAAACTGTAGAAATTACTTTTAAAATGTCTATTTCCTCCAACTTTTTTAATTTGAAAAGAAAAATTGAAATTTTAGAAAATCATCAGGTAATATTATGTGTTTTTCATTGTTATAGCTCTTGTATATAAGAATCATAAAACTTATGAGTGAAATTTTCATCACAAAAGTCACACCAGCTTATAAGAATGCTGCTTCCCTGTGGTCCTCTCAGAAGCTTTTTTGTTTGTTTTTAAATTTTGAATCTTTTCAAGGTAACTGTAGTATGGCCTGCAGCCTAAATTCAACCAGCAAAAATATCAGCTTTGTTTGGTCTACACAATTTTACTTTAATTGAATTAATTAATTTATGTAAAGTTAAAGTTCACATAAAACTGGATACATTCAAATCACTTTTCTAAGACCTTGGGAGGGAAGAGATTAAATCAAGCTGTTCTTAATTTAAAGAGATTTTTTTAAGTGTGATTGTTTAAAAGGAAATTAATCTAGCTGCTACTGACTTTTTACCAAAGGAAAGAAACATAGAAACAAAACCTTTTGTTATGACTTGTTGAATTGTTGAGTTCTGGGGTTAATATACTAGAACTGACAATTAAGTTCGTGAACTTGTTGCAATGATGTTGCTAACCTTTTTTGATATCAGAGGGATTACTCATTATGAATTTGTACCAACTGGACAAACAGTAAGCCAAGTTTACTATTTGGAAGTGCTGAAAAGGCTGTGTGAAAAAGTTAGATGACCTGAACTTTTCACCAACAATTCATGGCTCTTGCATCACAACAATGCACCAGCTCACATGACACTGTCTGTGAGGGAGTTATCAGCCAGTAAACAAGTAACTGTATTGGAACACCTTCCGTACTCACCTGATCTGGCCCCCAGTGACTTCTTTCTTTACCTGAAGATAAAGAAAATATTGAAAATATTGAAAGACATTTTGATGACATTCACGACATCAAGTGTAATACAATGACAGTGCTGATGGCCATTCTAGAACAAGAGTTCCAAAATTGCTTTGAAAGGTGGACTAGGTGCTGGCATCTGTGCATAGCTTCCCAAGATGAGTACTTCAAATGTAACCCTGTAGTGATATTCAGCAGAGGTATGAAGCACTTTTTCTAGAATGAATTTGCAAACTTAATTGTCTGACCTTATATATTATCAATGTTTGTAGCTGGGAAAAACAAAAGGCAAATTTTCCAGACTGGTAAACCAGAGTCCATGCTCTGCAGAGGTATATACTCTGAGAAGGCCAACCACTGCCAATTTCAATCTGCATCTCTTCAACCCATTTGTGCTTAAACTTCCTAGAGTCTGAGCACCTGTGGGAAGCTAAGAACTATGTTATCAGTGTTAACCTAAAAACAAAAGGCCAAAGTGAGAGGCAATAAGCATTTATACAAGATTTAAATCAAGAGTTATTTGAGAAGCACTGATGCAGGCAGGAGTCCAAATAGTGTTCTGATTAGGAGAAAAAGACAATGCGTATTTATGAGAAAGGAAAGGGGACCGATTACATCAATAGAAGGAAGGCGTTTCTATTGGTGCAGATAAGCCAACATAGTGATGCTAATTCTAAAGAGCATTTTTTTACTTAGAATGTTTTAAAGTTTCAGTCTGGTAGTCATATCTGCTTTCTATTTATCTCTGCAAACAGCTCTTATTGCTCCAGGCTCAGTCCATTATTTTGCCTTAACATTCCAAATGTTTGAGGAATATGTGTGCAATGCAATTCCTCTGGGACAGCAACTCTGGCTTCCTTTTAAAGTGGCTCTGCTTATGTTATTTTTCACAGCAGCTTTGCAGATATGCTCATTGATGCTTTTAGTATTTGTGATAAGCATATTAATGGCCCCCAAAGCTGTCAACATCTTAACCTGGAAATCTGTGAATATGTTAACCTACATGGTGAAGAGGACTCAAAAGTGCAGACATGAGTAAGTTTGTGGATATCACATTAGGGAGATTAGCTTGAATTATCCATGTGGGTCCAAATGGAATCACAATGATCCTTAAAAATTGGGAGTGTGAGTCAGAGGAGAGAATCAGGCAGATAGCAGCATGAGAAAGACTCAGAATGAAGTTGCTGATAAAGTGGAGGAAGGGGCCATCAGCCAAGGAATGTGAGTGGCCTTTAAAAACTGGAAAGATCAAGGAAGCATCTTTTCCTCAAAAGGCTCTGTAAGAGAACACAGAATCACACACCTTCATTTTAGCCTAGTGAAACCATTGTCAGCCTTCTGACCTAAAGAACTATAAGATAATTCATTTGTTTTGCTTTAAGCCACTAAATTTGTGGTAATTTGCTACCGCATCAAAAAAAACTCCAACACAAGATTTTTTAAACTGAAGTAGAGTGCGGCTGTAACAAATATCTTAAAATATGGAAGTGGCTATGGAATTGGGCAATGGGATGAGGCTAGAAAAATTTTGACATATATGATAGGAAACACTGAGGTTGACCTGAATATATATTAGTAAAAATATGAATATGGATATTAAAGACTCTGCTGGTAAGGGCTCAAAAAACAAAAAGCAAAATAAATCAAAACAAAACAAAATTGAGAGTAATAGTAAGTCAGGAATACACTCCCTTAGAGAATACCTAAATTTTGATGATCAGATTATCAGAAATATGCACATTAAAGGCATTGGTAGTGAGCACTAAAAAGAAAATGAAGAACATCTTGTTAGAAATTGGAGAACAGCAGATTTCTTTTATATACGAAGAGAATGCTGACCAGAATTATGTAAAAACAGGACTTGTAAAAGGTGAAATTGGACATTCAACTGAGATATCCAAGCAAAGCCTTGCAGCCTAGTTTATTCTTGCTGCTTATAGTAAAATGTGAGGAGGAAGAAATTTAGATAAGAAAAATTAAAACTAATATAATTAATATAATATTGTATACCAACTGTACTTAAATACATAAAAAACTTAAGAAAAATGAGCCCAGAAATTTGTGATCTGAGAAATGCTTGACCTGTGCACAGGTCACCAAAGATATTACAATGAGGAGACTCAATGGAGGCTCATTACAATCAGGAAACCTGCTCCAGAGAAAAAGCCAAAGATGTGACTGCACAAACTTTTGCTAATAATTCAAAAAATCAAAATCAGTATTCAGTCACACAAAGGGCTGTTTGAAGAAATTAAACATGTGACTCATAGAGCCTCTCAACCATTTAAGCACAAACCAAAAAAATCTAGATGGGATTACTTGTGGAGGAATGTTTTGTCCAATGGAGTGAATCCCAGAGAAATACACTAGAAGGCACACACATTTCTGGAGAGCAGTGTAATAGCAGAAACAGTGCCAACTTGGAGATTATCCTGCATATAGGTAGGTTCAATGTAATCATGAGTTTCCTTCAAGTAGAAGAGGGAGGTAGAAAAGAACTAGATAAATGGCAATATGATTTACACACACACACACACACACACACACACACACACACACGGTGGGAGGGGGGTGCCAAGAAAATGTATACACATTTTAAGAAATGTTATCTAAGCTCAAGCAGTTGTTTGCTTGATGCAAACAACTGGACACTGATGGTAACCACGTTGAATACTTCTTATAATTGTAGAAAGCAAATGTGACTTGTATTCATCTTTTGTTATCAGTATATATTGAGTATTACAATTAATACAGTTTTTTCCTTTCTTAAAATATGCATACATTTTTTGGCACCATATTATATATATCTGAACTTACTGGCTTTAAAATTAGGAAGGAGACATGAGACAAAAAGTGGGAGCAGCCTAGAAACGGAAAAGGATAAGGAAATTGTTTCTCTCATTGAGCCACCAGAAAGGCACACAAAGTTGTAATACCTTGACATTAATTCAGTGAGACTCAACGATCTCTAAACTGCAGGTCCCATTTATGCAATATCTTCTACAAAATAGAAGAGGAGAAAACATTTTCTAACTGACTGTATGATTCCAGTATTACTCTGATACTTAAGGCAGATAAACATATTATAAAAAAGATTAGAGAAAAAATGTAACAAATGTAGACACAAAAATCAACAAAATATTAGAAAACCCAATTGAACTATGTATAAAAACATTATACAACATGACCTAGTGAGATTTATTCCAGATATGCAAAATTGTATAAACATTAAGTGTTTCAATATTTTTTAATAAAATCATTGAAAGTAATTCACCATATCAACAGGTTAAAAAAGATATATCAAATGATCATATAAATGAAGATGTAGTAACCATATACATTTTTTAAAAATCCAATACCCATTCCTCATAAAAACAAAACAAAACAAAAACCAAACAAAAAACTATCAATAATCTAGTAATAGAAGGAAAACTCCTACTTGATAAAGGACATATCCCACCCTAAAACAGCAACAATGACAATAACAACCACCACAAAACATAACCAGTATCATACTTAAGGGTAAAAAACGGAATGCTTTCCCTGTAATATTGGGAACAAGGGTAGAATGTCTAATTTTACTAATATAAATGAACAAAGTATTAGAAATTCTACCCATGTCAATAAGGAAAAAAATAAAGAAGGAAGGAAGGAAGAAAAGCCTATATACAGATTAGAAAGGAAGAAGGAAGAAATGAAACTCCTTTTGAAGATACCATAATTATATACTTAGAAAAATCCAAACACAAAATCATTTGCAATTACTTCATATTAAATGGAATCCTTAGATATATGTCTATAAGAACTTGTACAGAATCCACAGTTTGAAAAATATATATGAGAATTAATGAAATCTATGAAGGCACAAAGAAACAGAGGCACAAAAGTGTTTCATAGTTTGGAAAACTCAAGGTATTAAAGTTGTCAATATTTTCCAAGTTGGTCCGTAGGATTAAGACAATTCTTATCAAAACCCCAATGATGATTATTGTAGATATAAACATATTCCAAAATTTAAATTGAAAGATGAATAAAAACTAAAGTGGGAAGAATCATTCTACTCAATATTAAGAATTATTTTATACCAATACAAATGAAGGCAATGTGATATTAGTGTAAGGAAGGACAGCAAACTAGAGTATTTCCATGTAAACATGCTCAACTAATTTTTGAGAAATTATAAAAAAATTCCATGGAAGATAAATTACTTTTCAACAAAAGACAGTGAAGTAACTGGAAATTCATAGGCAGACATGAACCTCAACCTAAATCTCACAATCTTATAAAAGACTAAGTCAAAATCGATTATCAATATAAACATACAAGGTCAGCCAAATAAGTTTGCAAACTCAACCTAGAAAAAGTGTTACATACCTCATTGCTGAATATCACTACAGTCAACTTTGAAGTACTCCCCTTAAGAAGCTATGCATCAATGTCAGCACCTAATCCACTCTTCAAAGCAATTTTGGAACTCTTTTTCTGAAATGGCCATCAGAACTGCCATCGTATTACCTTGATGTCGTGAATGTCATCAAAATGTCTTCCTTTTAATATTTCCTTTATCTTCAGGTAAAGAAAGAAGTCATTGGGGGCCAAATCAGATGAGTAGAGAGGGTATTCCTATACAGTTATTCATTTACTGGCTAAAAACATCCTCACAGACAGTGCCCTGTGAGCTTGTACATTGTTCTGAAGCAAGAGCCATAAATTGGTGGTGAATAGTTCAGGTCATTAACTTTTTTATGCAGTATTTTCAGCACTATCAAATAGTAAAATTGGTTAAGTCTTTGTCCAGTTGGTACAAATTCATAATGAATAATCCTTCTGATATAAAAAAAAGGTTACCAACATTGTTGCAACAAGTTTGTGACCTTAATGATCAGACCTCATAAAATTACAATTATTTTATAAAAGTGATTTTAAATTAATAAAATAAAAGAAATTACTTAGGATAAAGGGTTAATCAAAATTTGACAGCAAAAGCATAATCCATAGAAAAAATAATTGAAAAGTTATACCATATCACAACTGAAACTTTTTTCTGCAAAAGCCCATGTGAAGAAGACAAAATGACAAGATATAGACTAGGAAAATGTATTTACAAACTATATATTCTAAAAAGGATTAGTATCTAGAATATATAAAAACTCTCATAACCCACTAGTAAACAAAAGAGAAATCCAATTAGAAAATGAGCAAACGACATAAATAGATATTTCATTTAAGAGGATATACACAAAGCAAATAGACACATGAAGAAATGTGCAACATCATTAGCTATTAGATAATGAAAATTGAAAGCCTACTGAGGTATAAAAACCCATGTATCAGAATGGCTAAAATAATTTTTTTAAAGTGACAATACTCCAGTGTCTGTTCCAACTGGTGAAGAACTTCAACATCATCACTCTCAACCTCAGTAGAAAAGCCCTGAAGAAATTGAGAAATCAATGACTTTTCTCATATTTATCAGAGAAAACTGTCCTCCCAATAAAGGAAAGCTGTAGAGACACAGAGGTTCATAGCTTACCAAGAATAGAAGCTGCTGGAGTTAGCAACCAGTAGGAGCACTTACAGTCATTCATAAATTGCTGAACGCTGAGTGTAGATCAGAATAAAAGTCAAAATATCTTGGGGTCCTAGTTTTAGGAGGTCCTTTATATTTTTATGAGTTTTACCACTAGGATATATATAACAGGTTCTCAAGGTAAAGATGGGAGAAAAATCCCCTTGTGATTCTAGCAGGTGGACAAGAAAACAACACTTTTGAATGACATCCAGGGGGAAAAGTAACCTTCTGAAAAATTAAAAAAACATTATTCGTCATAACACAGCTGCCTTTTAATGAAAACTATGAGAGCCTTATCTGAATAGGGAAAAAAAAACAATTAGTTAACTCCCATCTCCCCAACCTTTTTGTCTCACATAAGGGGAGCAAAACACAAAACAAAACCAAGGCTAATAATTTCTTCTGAGGCTCCCAGCCAGCTCTAGCCTATTAAAATAATATAGATTTATTCTGATGGTTCTATAATGCTTCCTTTTGCTAATATGTAACCACCATATTAATATCACTCCAATGTAAAAACAATGGATTAAAACTGAGGGATCTGACTTCTGGTAAAATGGCGGAATAGACAGACACTGTGCCGACTACATCCCAGGATCACAACAAAATTACAAATAATTTATAAGATATTCAACCTTGGAAGTTCCCTGGACCCTAGATGAGCAGACCCTCTAAACGAAGGACTTAAAGAGGAGGCCACATCAAGTCCAGTAGGAGGGGTGGAGACGAGAAGCGCGAACTCCGTGAGGGTCTCCTCAGCGGTGGGGAGGCTTCTCCGGTTGGGGGTGAGACCCTCTGGCCCCACACCGCGCTCACCACCCCAGAGTTACATTGCTGGGAAGAGGAGTTCTACGATAGCTGGAAGAAGAAAATAGTGAGGACTCTCTTTGCTCAACTTGGTGAGGCTGTGGGATTCTGAAGAAACAGTGGAGCTGGCAAACTGACTCGCTCCCTGGTGAGCACTTACCCGGTTCCTGGTGGAGGGAGTAGCTTTGTGAGCGGGGCCCAAGATCCTGTGGGAAGGACTGAACTGAGTGTCTTTGTGTGGGAGCTGGAGGGTTTTGTGACCATTGTTCCCCTGGTGTGGAGCTTGCACATGAGTAGTGAACAGGAGGGCACCATTTTTATAGGGCTGTGCCCTCCCACAGAGGCTCAGGTCTGGGTCTGCATTGGTCCGCTGAAATTGGTGCAGGACTGCGTGCGTGCAGGCGTGCATGCACATGTGGCCGTCGATCCCCCCCACCCTCCATACTGTTTGTGCTGTGTAGCCAGGGAAACGCCAGGGAAGCGTGCTCCGACTACAACAGACCGCTGATTGAGACCTGGAAGTGAGCGACTCGCCTTAGGTCCCCGATTTCGCACTGCACGTGCAGAGTTGTCTGGGTAGCAATTGGCTGTCAGGCTGCTCGGCCTGATCTTTGAGTGGCTGATTGGGACAGGAGAGACAGGGAGTTTTCCAGGGAGTGTAGGGCCCCGAGCTGTGCACCTGCATGATTCAGCCGGGGCTTTCCAGGCAAGTTTGTATGGGTTGGCTGCTGATGCAGGAGTGCATGCTGCTCCAACTTGGTGGGGGCCAGTGACCACACCCTGT
>NW_017732193.1:581051-582195 GCF_001890085.2 Hipposideros armiger
AAGCTGAACCCAAAAGGTATACACCAAGACTCATCATAGTTAACATAGCAAAGGTTAAAGACAAAGACAGAATCCTAAAAGCAGCAAGAGAAAGACAGCAGGTTACATACAAAGGAACTCCTATAAGACTAACAAGTGACTTTTCCACACAACTCTGCAGGCGAGAAGGGAGTGGCAGGAAATCTTCAAAGTGACACAAAATAAAGGCCTAAAACCAAGATTACTCTACACAGCACAGCTATCACTTAAAACTGAAGGAGCGATAAAGAGCTTCCCAGAAAAGAATAAACTTAAGGAATTCATTACCACCAAGCCAGCATTGCAGGAAATGCCAAATGGGCTTTTTTAAACAGAAGAAAGGGGAAAACAAGCTAACCCAGGAAGATTAGAAATATAAATAACAAAATGGCAATAAATGTACACCTATCAATAATCACTTTAAATGTGAATGGATTAAATGCTCCAATCAAAAGATGTAGAGTGGCTGAGGGATAAGAAAACAGGACCCATGCATATGCTGTTTACAAGAGACTCATCTCAGATCAAAAGACACACACATACTGAAAGTATAGGGATGGAATAAGATATTTCACGCTATTGGAAATGAGAAAAAAGCGGGAGTAGCAATAATTATTTCAGACAAAATAGACTTTAAAATGAAGACTACAATAAAAGTGAAGGAAGGACTATATAATAATAAAAGGATCAATTCAACAAGAGGACATAACCCTAGTAAACATATATGCACCCAACATAGGAGCTCCTAAATATATAAAACAGATTTTGACAGACATAAAGACAGAGTTCAACAGCAATACTATCGTAGTAGGGGACTTCAACACTCTGTTTTCACCAATGGACAGATCCTCCAGACAGAAAATCAACACTTTA
Organism: Hipposideros armiger; assembly: GCF_001890085.2. Lineage (NCBI taxonomy): Eukaryota > Metazoa > Chordata > Mammalia > Chiroptera > Hipposideridae > Hipposideros > Hipposideros armiger. The sequence goes on from NW_017732193.1 coordinate 581,943, forward strand.
GACCAGCTGGATTTAATTGATATTTTTAGAGCATTTCACCCCAAAGCAACAGAATATACAATCTTCTCAAGTGAACATGGAACATTTTCGAAGATAGACCACATGTTAGGACACAAAACCAGTCTCAATAAATTTAAGAAGATTGAAATCATATCAAGTATCTTCTCTGACCACAATGCTATAAAACTAGAAATCAATTATAAAAAGAAACCAGGAAAGCACACAAACACATGGAGGCTGAATAACATGCTAC
>NW_017732193.1:585808-593860 GCF_001890085.2 Hipposideros armiger
GACAGACTCTATATAAGATGGAGTTTGGAAAACCCTAAGACAAAAACAAGGACATTAGAGGAAACCAAAGCTTCTGTCACTTAAAGCTATAGCCAAGTTTAAACACAGCCCAGCTTTTAGCCATTTTAAATAAGACCTTAGGCTAAAGGCCTAGACTGAAGGCCTCAGTTCCTATTACCTGATACAGCATGTCTGATTTTCAACAAAAAATTACAAGACATGCTATAAGGCAAAAAAAATCAGTTTAAAGAATCAAATAAGTATGAGAGTTAGAATTAGATATAATTGAGATTTTAGAAACAGACATGGAATTTAAATAATTGTAATTAAAATAACAAAGCTCCCCAATTAAAAGGAAAAGTGAAAATCATATATAGAATGGTAACATAAGCAAGAGATGTAAATTCTAAGAAAATATCAAAAGGAAATGCCAGAAATATTAATGAAAACATTTTAACAAAAACGAGGAATAGTTTTGATGAATGGGTTCATCTAAACACTGGGCAAAGCCAAAATACAACCAGTAAGTTTGAGGATATGTTAGTAAAAAATTCACAAACTAAAATGTAAACAGAAAAATGAATTTACAAAAGAACATGCTATCCAACAACTTAGAATTGATTACAAAAGTTGTGTAATATGTAATATAATGGTAATATCAAAAGAAGAAAGAAAAAAGAAGAAATATAATTAACAATGACAAAATTTCCAAAGTTAATTTGAAAATAAAAATTAAACTCCAACCCCATATCTAAGAAGCTCAGAAATCCTCAGCCAGGACAAATACTAAGAAACTATACCTAAGCATATCATATTTAAATTTCAGAAAATCAAAGAAAAAGAAATAATCCAGAGGGCACCTTATCTACAGAGGAATAGGAAAATGGTTACATCTGACTTCTCTATAGAAACTAAGCAAGGGAGAAAAGAGTAGAATAAAATATTTAAAGTGTGGAAAGAAAAAAAATCCAGAATCCTATGCCCAGCAATATTATCTTTCAAATGTAAATGAGAAATAAAGGAATTGTTAGGCAAATGAAAACCAAAGAAGTTTGTAAGCCTTCCAAGATACGTTATAAGAAATTTTTCAGGGAAATGGAAAATGATATAGGTCAGATATTTGGATTTATCAAAGAGGGTTGAAGAGGAATACATGTTTTATTCCTTAACTGATCTATTTTTCAAAATAATAATAGTAGCAATATATCAGGAGGTTATAGTTTATGGGCAAGTACAAGAATGAAAGCAATGTTATAAGTAATGAAGGGAGGAATTGGGACTATCCTCTAATGTGTGTGCATTACAGTGAAGTGGAATACTGTTATTTAAAAGTGGAGTTGTTGCAAATGTTAAAGCAAATTCTGGAGAAAACACTAAATTTTTAAATTATTTTTCTTTATAATTTTTTTCACTTTATTAGTTACATTCAACATGTAATATTATATTAGTTTCAGAGGTAAAAGTTGTGGTTAAACATATAACTTATGAAGTGATTGCCTCAATAACCCTAGACCCTCTCTGACACTGTATGTAGTTATAATATTATTAGCTATATACCCATGCTGTATTTTACATCCACATGACTACTTTGTAACGGCCATTTTGTACTTCTTACTCCCTTCACCTTTTTCACGCAGACCCCAACCCCCCTCCCATCTGACAATATCAATTTTTTTCTGTTGATCTATGAGTTTGTTTTAATTGTTCATTTATTTCATTTTTTAGATTCCACATATAAGTGAAATTATATGACATTTACCTTTCCCTGTCCTCTCAGACTATCCATGTTGTTGCAAATGACAAAATTGAATTTTTTAATGGCATTTTTTAAAAATAATATTCTTGTGGGCCCCAGTGGTATAGTCTCCATTCTCCCTGGGCATGTGACCCAGGTGCTCAGGGATGCCCTTGTTTCGGTTTTGTGTGCCTAAACTACAACTTCAACTTAACTACAACTTCTGTTTTAGTTGAACCTTCATTGCTATTGGCACGTCAGTAGGTTGGGTTGAAACTCAGGCTGACTGACTGTGAGGACTGGCTGTAACTACAGTGAATGAGCTGTTACATGGGGCTAACTCTATAAAGTGAGATTCACTGTAGTGCCACTCTGGTACCTTCTGCATCCATCTATTGAGTGTGTCATTTGTGGAACTAATTGGATGGTGCTTTGTAGTCTGAAGTTGGCATGGGGTGTATTGATTCTGATACATCTTGAGAGGCGATCTGGTCTCAGGTCAGCCACTGACTGTGCCTGATGCAGGGTCACCTGCTAGGGGCTACAACATAATCTGAAGATGGAAGCTGTCAGTGCTGGAATTGGAAGCACCTGGGAGAGCCTAAGCTGCAAACTGAGGCTGGCTGTGACTAGTGATGGGCAGGAAGCTGCTTAGCAAAAGGTACAGGTCATGTCAAGGCCAGATGCTGTTTGTTAGGTGCTTTGGGACATTTCACGTATTTTAGAGAAGTCCACAGTACTTGCTGAGACTGGCTGCTTATGAGTAACAGCCATTGAAAGAGTTTCTGGCATGTAGGCAAGTTGGGGGGAAGGCAGATTCTCAAGGAATATTTAGGGTGGGGGTGAATTTCATCTCTATGAAACTCAGATTTTGTGCATACCTGTGCTTGCAGGATGGGTTCGAGGAGGGCTCTGCAAAGGAACAATGGTACCTGCTGCTCTATAGTCCCAGAGAGACCTGCCTCTCCAGACCTTTCCCTGAAGCCTGACATTTCAGGTCCTCTGTATGTTCCCAGGCACTTTTTGAGCTGCTTGCTCAGTGAAGGAACTCAGAGCAAATGAGTCCATCCATGAGTAAGTCTATATGAGAGAACTTTAAAAGGGATGCCTACAACTCCAGCAGCCCTGTGTCTCACCTGGATAAAATCCCTCTGAATTTCACAGGCAAATGTTGGGGGCACTCCTCTTCCCAGTACTGGTGGTCCAGGCTGAGTAGCATTGTGTGGGACTGAAACTCCTCACTCCTCAAGGGGGTGGAGGCCTCCAAAGCTGAGATATTCCTCCTTATTCTTAACTGCCACAGGTGAGTGTGGGACCAGCTTGTTTTTGGTATCTGCCTTTCTTACCAGTCTCAATGTGTCTTCTTCTTTATATCCTTAGTTATAAGAGTTCTGTTCAGGTAGTCTTTAGGTGATTCTCAAGGGTGGTCTATAATTTAGTTGTAATTTCTTTGTAGGAGAAGGTAAGCACAGCATTTATCCTATTTTTTTCTAAAATAAATATAACTGTTATACTGAGAGGAGGGAAAGTGAAATAGTCATTTAAAACCACAGAGAACAGAAACGAGGAGATGATTAAAAATAAGAACGACATAGAACAAGTGCAAACAAACAGAAAACAGTTAAATGTGATATTATTTCAACTACATCAATAATCACTTTAAATGTAAAAGATCTAAATACACTAATTAGAAGTCAGACATTATCAGAGTCAATTAAGATATAAAATTTAAAAAGACACAATTAGATACTGTTTTCAAGAAATCCACTTTAAATATAAAAACACAGGTAGTTTAAAGCACAGGGGTAGAGAAGTATATACCATTCTATCACTAACCAAAAGAAAGCAATAGTTATATTAATTTCAGAAAGCTAATCTTAGTGCAAAAAAATTTATCAGGGATAAAGAGGGGCATTAATAATTCTAGAGGAGTAAATTCTCCAACAAGACTAATGATTCTGAACATGTAAGCACCAAGCAAGAGAGCATACACATATGTGGAGCAAGAACAGATAGGACTTCAAAAAAGAAATAGGCAAATTCACTTTAAAAGCGGGAAATTTTAACACATTCTTTTCAGTAATTGACATATCTTGCTATCAGAAAATAGTAAACATGTAATTTTACTATATAGCACCATTGAACAACTGGATGCAATAGACATTTATAGACTACTTCATTCAACAATAGCAGCATATACATTCTTCTTAAGCTTACATAAAACAATTACCAAAATAGACCATATTCTGGGCTTTAAAACATACCTTAACAAATTTAAAGGAATTCAAATCATATAAAGTATGCTTTCAGGCCACAATGGAATTAAACTAGAAATCAAAAGTAGAAAAAGAGTGGTAATTTCAAAATATTTTGAAATTAAAAAAAAATAATAAATTCAAACAGAACAAATTGATTGTTACCAGAGAGAAGGGGGTTGGGAGGGGCAAAATGGTTGAAGGAGTCAAATGTATGTTGAAAGATGGTAACTAGACTTTTGGTAGTGTTCACTTTGTAGTGGTTACAGATGTCAAATTACAATGTTGTGCACAAGAAAATTATATAACATCATATGCCAATTTTACCTCAATAAAAACAAAGGTATTTGGAGATTAAACAAAAAATTAAATAAATAAAACATGAGTCATGATAAAGTCTCCAGAGAAAATAAAAAAATATTTTGAACTCAAAATAAAATACAACTAAGCAAAACTTATAAAATGCAGTGAAAACAGCTTCCAGAGAGAATTGTAGTACTAAATGTATCAATTAGAAAATTGAAAAAAGATCTAAACTCATTCATCTAAGCTTTATCTTTAGAAAACTAGAGAAAGAACAACAATATAAACATAAAGCAAGCAGGGGAAAAAAAGAAAGAAAAATTAGAGCTGAAATTAAATAAAATAGAAAGAATAAAGACAACTGAGAAATGAAAAAAAAAAAAACAAAAGTTGTGTATTTTTTTAAAGACCAGTAAAATTGATAAACTTCAATCAGGATAACAAAAGAAGAAAAAAACACAAATGACAGATATAACTATTGAAAGAGTGGCTATAACTACTGATCCCATATACATTAAAAGGATAATAAAGGAATATAATTGACAAATATATGCTCACAAACTTTACTTAAAAATGGAACAATTTCCACTTTCAAGTGCTTCTGCAATAATTTTTAATTCATCATATGAGATCAGCATTACTGTAAAACTGGATAGACATTTAAAGAAAGGAAAACTATAGACAAATATCTCTTACAAATATGAATGCAAAAATTATCAACCAAACTATAGTAAATTGAATCCAACAATGTATGCAAATAATTGTATACCACTACCAAGTGGGAATTATCCTAGTTTTGCAAGTTTAATTCAACATTTGGAAATTAATTAATGAATACATCACATCAGCAGGCTAAAGAAGATAACTCATATGACCATATCCATAGATGCAGAAAAACCATCTGAAGAAAAAAAAACTCCTTCATGATAAAAACTCTCAACAATTTAGGAATGGAGAGGAAGTTTCTCAACTTGATAAAGAACATCTGCAAAAAATCTGGTTAACATCATAATTGATGATGAGAAACTGGGTGCTTTTCCCTAAGACTAAAAACAAAGATGTCCCCTCTCATCATTTCTATTCAACATTGTAGTGGAAATCCGAGGTAATTCAATAAAAGAAGAAAAAGAAATAAAAGGTATTCAGATTAGAAAGAAAGAAGTAAATCTGACTTTATTTAGAGAAGACATGACCATCTATGTAGAAAATTACAAAGGATTAACAACAACAAAAACCTCTTGGGACTGGCTACTGATGATACTTATTTTGCAGGAAACAAGATTATAAAAAAAATGTCAATTCCTTTCCCATATACTGGAAATCAACAATTGGAATTTGACATTAAAAACACACCATTTCCATTAGCACCTTAAAAGTGAAATACTTAGGTATAAATCTAACAAAATATGTACAAGATCTATGTGAGGAAAATTACAAACTTATGAAACTATTAGAGAGGATCCTAATGAGTGGAGAGATAGTCCATGCTTATTGATAGGAAAGATCAGTATTTTTAAGATGTCAGTTCTTTCCACTCTACAATCCCAATAAAAAACCCATCAAGCTATTTTGTGTATATCAGCAAACTGATTCTAAAATTGATATGAAAAGGGAAAAAAAGAGTAGCCAACACAATACTGAAGAAGAACAAAGTCAAAGGACTGACCCTTGAAGTCTTTAAGACTTACTGTAAAGCTACAGTTATCAAGACAGTGTGGGATTGGCAAAATAACAGACAAATATATCTACAGAAAGGAATGGAGAACCCAGAAATAGTAAACTATTTCTGCACAATTATAATCAACTGATCTTTGATAAAGGAGCAAAGCAAGTCAATGAAGAAAGGATAGGCTTTTCAACAAATGGCCTGGAAAGAACTGGACATTCACATGCAAAAAAACAAACAAACAAAAAAAGACCTCTACAAAAACATTGCTCCTTTCATAAAATTAACTCAAAATGGATCACAGACCTAAATATTAAGTCTAAAAAAATAAAACATGTAAAGGATAACAAAGGTAATAATCTAGGTGATCTTGAGTTTGTCCATTCATTTTTAGAAAATTCCAAAATTATTATCCATGAAAGAAAAAAAATAATAACAAATTGAACTTCATTAAATTTTCTAAATCTGTGACACTGTTTGGTGTCTTTGAAAACAGAAGCCACAGGCTTGTAGTAAATATTTGCAAAACGCCTATCTGATAAAAGCTGACAATACTGCACACTGGTAAAGATGTGTAGCAACAGGAACCCTCTTTTATTGCTGGTGGACATGAAAAAAAATCACACAGCAACTCCAGAGAATAATTTGGCAGTTAATTAAATGACCAAATATGCAACAACCTTATGACCCATCAATTTAATTTTTCATGTATTTTCCAGAGAAATGAAAATTCATGCATATAAAAACCTCTGTATGCATGTTTATAGCAGATTGACTTTTGATAACAAAACTTGGAAATAGCTTAGATGTACTTCAATGAGTGAATTGATACACTATGGTACATCCAAGTACTCAGAAACAAAAGTAATAATATGCATAATAACAGGTAAATTAGGAAAAAAATTTCCCCCTGTGGTATCTATTATCACTTCTCTTTCATTTCTGATTTTATTTATTGTGTCCTCTCTCTTTTTTTCTTGATGAGTATGGTTAAATGTTCATCAATTTTGTTTATCTTTGCAAAGAACCAGCTCTTGGTTTCATTGATCTTTTACATTGTTTTTCAGACTCTATTTCATTTATTTTTAGCCTGATCTTTATTATTTCCTTCCTCACTTTGGGCTTTGTTTGCTGTTTTTTTTTGTTGTTGTTGTTGTTGTTGTTGTTTTCCCCAGTACCCTTAAGTGTAAGTTTAGATTGTGCATTTTATATATATTTTTTCTTTTTTGAAATAGGCCTGTATTGCTATGAATTTCCCTCATAGAACTGCTTTCACTGTGTCTCATAGATTTTGGTTCATTGTATTTTTATTTTCATTTGTCTCAAGGTATCTTTTGATTTCTTCCTTTATCTCATTGTTAGCCCATTCATTACTTAAGAGGATGTCAGTTAGTCTTCATGTGTTTGTGTGTTTTTTCAGTTTTTTCTTGCTATTTTTTTTCTTTTCATACCGCTGTAATTAGAGATGACATTTGATATGATTTCAATTTTCTTAAATTATTGAGATTTGTTCTGTGGCCTAACACGTGGACTGTTTGAAAAATATTTCTTGTGCACTTGAAAAGAATGTATATTCTAGTGCTTTGGGGTGAAATGTTAAAAAAATATCAATTAAATCCATCTGTTATAGTGCGTCATTTAAGGCTGCTGTTTCCTTGTTGATTTTCGGTCTGAAAGATCTGTCCATTGGTGTCAATGGGGTTAAAATTCCCTACTATAATTGTACTACTATCGATCTCTTCCTTTATGTCAGTCAGTATTTGCTTTATGCGTATATATTTAGGTGTTCCTATGTTGGGTGCATAAGTGTTTACAAAGGTTATATATATATATATATATATATATATATATATATATATATATACTCTTGATTGGTTGATACCATTATCATTATGAAATGTTCTACTTTGTTTTTTATTATAACATTTGTTTTAAAGTCTATTTCGTCTGGTATAAGTATTGCTACTCCAGCTTTTTTTTTTCATTCCCATTCACGTGAAATATATTTTCCCATCCCTTTCTTTCATTCTGTGTGTGTCTTTCTACCTGAAATGGGTCTCTTGTAGATAACTATGTATTCATGGGTTTTTTTT
>NW_017732193.1:595927-601754 GCF_001890085.2 Hipposideros armiger
GTGTGTGTGTGTGTGTGTGTGTGTGTGTGTGTGTGTGTGTGTGTGTGTGTATTTTGGAGGTATTGTGTTGAAACAATGGATAGTCCCTGTTCCAGGCTCTGGGTGATCAAAATAAGTGAGAAAATACACAAACCCAATTTTTGCAGTACAAGGTGTCTATTGTCCACCCTGGCACCAAGAAGCCACACAAGAATTGAGGGCCACTACTATCTCCATAGCTATCAGCAGTGGGACTGGGGAGTAGAGGATGGGACCCCCTAAGCAAAACAGTGAAATTCACTAAAATTTATTAGCTTCTTTCTTCATCTAAGCAATCCTCTTGATGCTACAAGAATTTAAATAGACACCCGAATTCCAAAGTAATTTTTTTTCAGACAGCTCTTGCCAGCTCAATAGTCATTTTGGTGGAGGGGTGAATTCCTACATCTTCCTACTGTCATCTTCCATATCACTCCCATTCGGGGGGTCTTAAAGGTAGATTATTTCAACCTCATAAAAAAGTTGTGAATAGCTGTTTCCTTCTCTCTTTTTCTGAAGGAGTTTGTATTATAACATTAATATTTTATCCATATTATTTGATAGAAATCACCATTAAGACGCCTGATCTTTGTGGTCAGTGTGTGTGTGTGTGTGTGTGTGTGTGTGTGTGTGTGTGCATGTGCGTGTGTGTGTATGTTTAATAAGCCAATATTTGTTTCCTCAAGAATCATTAACTTATACATATTTTCCATTTCCTTGTCAATTTAAGTTGTGCTTTCCAAAGCATTTGTCCATTTTATCTTTATCTTAAATGTGTTTATAATATCAATTATTTTATTTCTAAAGCCTGCATAATTTGCAGAAAGGCCTCTCAGATATTAAAGATTTGTGCTTTTTGTGTTCCTCTTAATTAGACTTGCTAGCATTTATTTGAGTTTTGTTATTCTTTAAAAAAACAAATCTTTGATTGCTAATTAGTTTTTTATATTTTTCGTAATTTATTTTCTATTTTCTACTTTATTAGGTTTATGTTTCTCTTTATTTGAGATTTTATTGTGGTAATATGTAATTTATTTTAACATCTTTGTTCTTTAATAAAATAGGAATTTAAGCTATAAATTGGCCTCTAGTGTTTCCTACATATATATGAAAGCTTGCAAATATCACTTTGAGTCCTGCTTCCAATTATTTTAGGTATATAACTATAAGTGGAATTGCTGGATCATGTGATTTTTTTGTTTGCTTATTTATTTGTTTATTTATGTAACCATCATACTGTTTCCCATGCTGACTGCACCAGTTTACATTCCTACCAGCATTGCACAAGCATTTCACTTTTCCCATGTCCTCACCATACTTGTTATTTTCTTATAATAGTCACCCTAAGGTGTGTAAGTGGTATCTCATTGTAATTTTTATTTGCATTTTCCTAGTGATTAGTGATGTTGAGTACATCCTACAAATTTTAAATTGTATATGTTCAATAACATTCAATTCAATTCTTTTCTGATATACTTGTGAGTTTTCTTTGACTAAGGTTATGTATAAATATGTTATTTATTTTTTATTATTTGAGAAACTTTAGATATGAATATTTAATTCTAATTTAATTTTATTGTGATATGAGGTTCATTCTGTATGATCTTAATATTTAAATATGTACTGGGACTTGTTTTATGACCCAGTATAATTTCTAAGTTGATGAATGCTCTGTTTTTCCTGACAGTAATGTACTATCTGCTTTTTTGGGTTCTAAAGTTCTATGATTATGAATTGAGTCATATTGATTTTTAGTGTTATTCAAAATTTCTGTAGTGTTACTGGTGTTTTTTTTACATATTTTACCACATTAAAAGAGGTATTAAAAGATTGATCCAGGGCCAGCCGAGTGGCGCGTTGGTTAAGCACTGGCTTGGGACGCCAGAGGGCCCCTGTTTGGATCCCACATATGAGGGCCAGTGACACTGCCCTCTACAGCTAAGATGCTGAACAAGAGCTCAACCTGGAGCTGGGCTGCCGTGAGTTGCTATCGACGGTGTAGGCTGCAGTCCCTGTGGCAGTGGGTTGCCATGGGCTACCGTATGTGGCCAGCAGCCACAGTGATCAGCCAGCAGCCACTGTGAGCGGCCATCCAGAAGCCGGCGACTGATCTGCCTTGCCTGGGAAGAGCGCAATGATGGTGCCAACTTGGGCCAGTGAAGCAACATCCTCCACAACTAGACTGAAGAACAAAACGACAGCAACTTGTCTGTTCCCCTTCCCCCAATTCCCCAGCACTGTTCCTATCCCCCAATTCCCCAATTAAAAAAAAAATTAATCCATTGTGGATAAGTCTATTTGCTCTTTTAGTTTTACCAAGTTTCAATATTGTTTGCAGATTCATTATTAGGTGGTACACATTTGAAATTTATATTTATATTTAAGATATAAAAATTTCAAATGTGTATCACCTAATAATGAATCTGCAAATAATATTGAAACTATTATTTATTATTTGAACCATTGCTTATTAAGGAATTTCCTTTTTATCTCTAAACATATTTTAGTGAAAACTATATGATATTAAATATAGCCACTACCAACTTTTGTGTGCTTAGTTTTTTCATGATATATCTTTTTCCAACTCTTACTTTCAACCCTGTCTGGGTTTTTTTTTTGTATTAACGTATATTTATTTTAAATAGCACATAATCAATTCTTAAGTTTCCATCCATTTTATAGGTCTTTTTGGGGGCAGTGTTTAGTCCATTTACATTTATTATTAATTACTGGTGCATTTTGGTTTAAGGTCAGTGTTTGTTTCCTATATGATCCATCTGATCTACTTTACTGTTTTTTCTTCCTGATTGATATCAAGTAAATTAAATATTTTCTTTGCTACTCCATTGTCCCTCATATTGATTTTATAGTTGTACCTCTGTGTGTGTTTTGTATACATTTGTACATGTGTTTTAATAGTTACTCTAATGATTATAATATTAATCTTCACCTAGCACAGTCCAACTTTAGAAATATTTCACTGCATAATAAAAATCTAAGTACTTGGTATTACTTTACTTCCAATCTCCAGCTTTCTATTATTTGTACTCTTTTTGTCATATATTTTATTTTTACCAATTTGTGCTGCAAATACCATCATGTATTTTTTTTTCTAATTTATATAATAAAGCTGTACTTAACCATAATCTGCATATTAAAGTCTTTGGTGTCAGACATGAACATCAAGATAAACAAAGAATTATTAATATAATATTTTCTTGAATTCTCCCCCATCTCTTGAATTATCACATCAGTAATATCTAGAATTAATGCAAAAATTCCAATTTATTTTATTTTATGTTCTGAGTGATACAATTACCTTGAAGAAAATCAGGACTTTTATATTATCTGATTGATGCATAATGAAATCTTTAATGCCTTTCTTCACAGCTAACATCCTCCATGATATTCATATCATATACAAGGTCAGATAATTAAGTTTGTGTACTTGTTGCAACAATGTTGCTAACCATTTTTTATATCAGAGGGATTATTCATTATGAATTGGCACCAACTGGACAGTTGACCAAGTTTACTATTTGGAAGTGCTGAAAAGTCTGAGCGAAAAAGTTAGACAAAAATGACCTGAACTTTTCGCTAACAATTCATGGCTCTTGCATCACGACAATACACCAGCTCACACAGCACTGTGGGTGAGGGAGTTTTTAGCCAGTTAACAAATAACTATATTGGAACACCATCCCTATTCCCCTAATTTGGCCCCCAATGACTTCTTCCTTTACCCAAAGATAAATGAAATATTGAAAGAAAGCCATTTTAATGACATTCAGGACATCAAGTGTAATATGACAACAGCTCTTATAGCCATTCCAGAAAAAGAGTTCCAAAATTGCTTTGAAGGGTAGACTAGGTGCTGGTGTCAGTGCATAGCTTCCCAAAAGGAGTACTTCAAAGGTTATGTAGTGATATTTAGCAATGGGGTATGTAGCACTTTTTCTAGGATGAGTTAGTTAACTCAATTTTCTGACCTCGTATAATAAGAATAATGACTGCCTAAGTGTATCTACATACTAATTTCCCAGAAACTGTTAAAATGTTATGTTACATAATAAAAGAGACTTTGAAAATGTGATTAAGTTAAAGATTTGAGAAATTGAGATTATCATGAATTACCCATTTGGGCTTGGGCTTAATATAATCACAAAGGTCCTTATAATAGGAAAGTAAGAATTCCATACTGAGAGATCATCAGAGAATGGATAGATGATGATGGAAATAAAATTCGGAAATAGAGGGAACAGAGGAGCAATATCCTTTGAAGATTAAAGAAGGGTCCATAAGTAAAGGAATGCAGATGATCACTAAAAACTAGAAAAGTCAGGAAACAGATTCTCCCCCTGGAAACTCCACAAAGATGGCAGCCTTGTCAACACTTTGATTTTAGCCTCAAAAAAATAATTTTGGACTTTTGATCTTCAGAACTATAAGGTAACGTATTTATGTCATTTAAAAAATTACCACTAAGTTTGTGGTAATTTGTTATAGCAGCAATAGGAAACCAACACTCCTCTTTAAGCAAGTTGTGTTACATCTATTAAAATTCCATTGACTACAAAATGCATTAACTCTTAGATGAATCTTAAAACTCCCATTTCTATACCCTCAGCCTCTCTTAAAGTGTGGATGGTCAGGATCCAGGGTTTGGAACATTTAATTGGAGAATAAATTAAGTTAATATTCTGTCTTTATGTGGCATCTAATTTGGCTTAGAGGAATCAACTTAGGAGGCCAGTTTCTTCATATCTATATATATAGATATAGATATAGATATAGATATAGATATAGATATAGATATAGATAGATATATATGATGTCAAAAAATGCATACACATTTTAAGGAAGGAAAACTGTATAAAAAACAGTATTAAAATTATAATACTCAATATATTACCAATAACAAAAGGTGAATGCAAGTCACATTTGACTTCTGCAATTACAAGTGGTGCTCAGGAGGTTGGAGAAAAAATGGCGGCGGTGAGGAGGGCTCCCTGAGTTCTGCCCTGGAAAGCACAGCAGTTTGAGCAGCTGGAGCTCAGCAAACAAACCTCTGCAAAGCACGAGCAGCAAAGGGACTCCCACACCGAGTACTTAAAGGTGGGCAGACCTGGAGAGTGGGGGAAGAGGGAGGCAAGGAGCGTGGAGGCACAGACCGCACCCACGGCTGTTGAGACTTGGGGTCTCAGAGAGCAGATCAGAGAGTTCCCGCGGCTTGCTCCCTGCACCTCCAGCCCACACTAAGGCAAAACCCTCAGGCCGGGCGCAAGCAGACCAGAGAGAGGAGGGTGTGAGCAGAGGTACAGTTGGCCTGCGACCACGGCTGCAGAGCTGTGGGAATCCAGGACAAGGCAGAGTGTTTTGCAGCATCTGGGCGGGCTCAACTTCTGGTGCTGACCGTCCCAGCCGGGAGTCCAACAGGAGCTGCAGGGCGTGCAGTTTCTGAGGCAAAATTCTCAAACCGGTGAGCAGGAGAAGAGGGAAGCGAGAAGCGTGTAAACGGAGCCCACACCCCACAGCTATGGAGACACGAGCTGCTTTGCCAGGGGGTGCCCCTGGAGAGCAGCAAGGGCTCTGTGGGAGTGTGGGAGGGGGCTTTTTTCTTTTTCCTATTTTTTTTCCTCTTTCTTTTTTCCCCTTTTCTCTCAGATAGGAAAAATAAACTGCATTGATAAGTGCACACCCCCACCCTCCCTCAGAAACCTTGGCCCCCTCCCTGCCAGAGCCTGAGGCTGACTCCTAAAGAGAGGAGTAAGTCAGAACAAAGGGGCGTCAACTCCCTGGGGGTTGCGTA
>NW_017732194.1:0-1255 GCF_001890085.2 Hipposideros armiger
CCACTTTTTGTGCTCACAACAGAAAGGTCCCATGTAAAATATCACCCCAATAAATTTAATTTTAAAACAATTTTAAATAAAATAATTAAATACAAAGATTTTCTTTAGCTTTAAAGTTCAATAACTTTCTCATGACATGTAATGATGTTTAAAGTTCTGAGACAATTTTACAAGACAATGTGCCCATCTAAAATATAAATTCAAGTCTTACTCACTGAGTGGAGTTTATGAAATTATACCTTTAAATCTTTTATTGTATGATGTTGTTTTGGTCATCATTTTGATTCTCTTCGGGATCTCCAGTTTTGCTTATGTTGAGTATCCTTTGCCTGTCCCCTTTATTTGTCACTTTTTTCTAATCCTTTTCAAAACTTGTTTAATTTCCATTTTATTTTAATGGCTTTGTATTTCCTTCTTGTGTTTCTTTGCACCTATGTCCCTTGTGTTCCTTCCAATTTTATCTTCCTTTCTGAAATACCATTTTTTTCTGTTTCTTCCCAGTGCTCTGCTAATTCACTTGCTATTTTCTGTTGTTTCACCATCTCTTTTCTGAGTTCTTTTATTGCTGCTTTTGATATTCCATTATAGAAACAATTGGTTATATGAGGTTTTTTTAATTTATGGCAAAATATTTTGTCACTATTTTCTTTTGTACCATGATTACATTTTTTAAAAGGATGCTAGCATAGAAATATTAATAAAATGTGATTTAAAATAAAAATCATTAATAGGGATAGAGGGGCATATTATAAAACTAAAAAGACCCATCTGCCAAAGTGATTAAATAGTCATTAACTTGTAAGCCTTCTACACCATCTTCCCAAAATATGTAAAGCAAAAATGACAGAAGTACAAGCAAAACAGACAGGTTCATAATAATGGTGGCAGTGCATTTTCTTTTATAATGAAAATTGGTCCCCCCCCCCTCCATTTTTTTATGGTATCTTTGAATTGACTGGCTTAGTTATCTTTTTTTTAACTCATCATAGAATGAGATTAATTTTTCTGGGTAAGATATTTGTACAAGTTTCGGGATAGAGATAGAACATAGAAAAACAGGGAAAAGAAAGGGCTCAGGACAGTCTTTAGACTAGACATGTTTCTCATCCTGAAGCTTATTTTTATGTCTGTAGGTGACCATTCCTATGTTGAAGATAGATTTTACATTTTTTTTATCATCCATTGGTTTTTGGTAACTTCAGAACAGAAAAAACACTGAACTAACATTTACAGAAGTTTTATAGAATTTCTTTTA
>NW_017732194.1:4045-4950 GCF_001890085.2 Hipposideros armiger
CAGGGGGAAGCTGACTAGTCCCTGACAATGCAGCTGGTTGCTATAATTATAGTAAAATACTGAAATGTATAAAGTATTGATTATGAAATTTTCAATGAGACAAAAAATGGGAAAAGTGGCTTTTCTTATGTATCTTTATTCAAAAGGCATTCCTTTGAGGTAGGTGGGAGACATTCATATTCTAGCTATTGAGGTACTGTGATTGTTGTGAGCCACTAAAATCTAAGATTCTCACGCCAAGCAAATTCCACTTATTAAATGATTCAATAAAGTTTATATAACCTGAACAGGCTATTCATAACCATACCAATCCCTCATCCAACCTCAACTGAATACATCCATGGACTTGGTTATGTCATTTATTCTCTCCCTCTCCCCTGACTCAGAATTCTTTTTGTCCTTTCTTCATTGAGAAAGGAGAAGAGGGGTGATCTGACTTTCAAACACTTTCCCCCACTTCCTCTCTGGATACTCATTCCTTCTCTGTTGGGGCTTTCTGAGAGGGAGGAAATAGAAAAGAGGAAATAAGTCTTTACCTAACTGATCTAATTGTTGCTGCTTCTCCATCTCTGGTTGACTGGTTGTGGGTATTCTCTGTGTGGCTGACACAATGTTGATATACACTGTGTGGTTAT
Organism: Hipposideros armiger; assembly: GCF_001890085.2. Taxonomy (NCBI): domain Eukaryota; kingdom Metazoa; phylum Chordata; class Mammalia; order Chiroptera; family Hipposideridae; genus Hipposideros; species Hipposideros armiger. The sequence goes on from NW_017732194.1 coordinate 4,681, forward strand.
GGGTAGAGAGTTCTGGTTGTATAAATGGACATTTACACGCAGCCCTGCTGAAGGTCTTTGGGGGACCTCCAAAGACCTCCCACTACTTAGGTTCCTGATATAGGGCGTCTTATTTTTGTTTGAACACCATATTCCCCCAATTCCATAGCTCACAACACAGGTGCATTGTCCCACAGTTTTTAGCCATTGGGATCTTCCTGCTCTGCAGTGGAGTACCAGCAATTTGACTCAAGTCACATTCTTCATTGCCCACTTGGCCCATGGAAAATC
>NW_017732194.1:8268-148905 GCF_001890085.2 Hipposideros armiger
GAGAGACTGAGGACTTCCTTCTCTCTTTAGGGCTCAAAATTGTGAGACTGTCCTTTCTGGGTGGTTTTTTTTTTTCTTTTTAAAACAAGCCCACCCCCGGTCCAGATGGTATAAGGAAGCACAGTGGCAGGACAAAATAACAAACAACAGCAATTACATTTTTTCAAATATTCACCCATTTGTAAAGCAATTCAGGAGCCTAGGAAATGCTTGAGGACAGCTTCAAGGAGAAACAAGATCAGTGAAATATGGGACATCAGTGATTCAGATGCAAGGAGTAGTGAAGTGACATTTATTTATGCTGGGCTGCCATCCACAGCTTTGTTTTTAAGTCAGTTCCCCAACTCTCTTTAGCAAAGATCCACAGGAGGAAGGCTGAGAGGGTGGCAGCAGCTGGGTGAGCACGCACAAGTCTGGAAGACTGCCCTTGTCAGGAGCAACAACCAGAATGGCCAGGAAGGATGATGGCAGCGGACACAGCGTCCAGGAAGCAGTGACTCATTTTAGCCCCCGATCCTTTCTGCGTACATTTATGAGTAGCCAGTCATCATGACGGCCACCATCATCTCTGTCCTTTTCTCTTCCTCCTAAGGTCATCACTGAGCTCCTGGTGGCTAAACACAATCTCTTTCCCCAATTCCTGCCATCTTGCATTTCTCCTTAACATTTAACATGGAGGACCACCACTTCTTGGTGGAATTCTCTCTCTCTTACTGGCGTCATTGTCCCCCTGTTTCATAAGCCTTCTGCCTTGGCAGCTGTTAGCAGGCCCACACGACCATGTAGAGGTGGTGCCGAGGATTTTGCTGTGTTTTATTTTTTCTTTTTTATAATGCTCATGTCCTTGGAAACTTAGCTAACTCATAGTTTCAGTTATCAGTTCTGTTGCTCTCAAACATGATAGCTTCATCCTTAATTTCTCTCCCCATTTTGACCAGTGTAACTGCATCTCTAACTGGATGTCTTAACAATATCCTCAACTCTTTCTTTCTTTCTTTCTTTTTCTTTAGTACTTAAGGATATTGCTCAGCTGTCTTCTGGCTTCGGATTCTTGCTTTTTAAATTAGTTTCAGGTGTACAAAACAATGTAATAATTAGACATTTATACCCCTCACAAAGTGATAACCCCCGTCCCCAATCTACTACCCCTCTGACATCATATATAGCTGTTACACTTCCACTGACTCTATTCCCTATGCTGTACTCCATATCCTGTGACTATATATATATATATATATATATATATATATATATATATATATATGTATATATATTATAGTTGACATTCAGTATTATTAGCTTCAGCTTCAGGTGTACACTGCAGTGGTCAGGCATCTACACCGTCCATAAAGTGGTCTCTCTAATAAGACAAATGTCAATCGGGTACCCTACCCTTTCTTTAAAAATTACACTCATCCTTTCCTTCCTGAGCCTCCTTCCTCATGTTCTCCGATTTTGTTGTCACCAGTCCAGCCCCTTACCCTACCTATGCCCCACCCACTTTCACATCCCCACTCAACTAACATTTAAACTTGAGTTTTACCTCTGATCTCTTCCTCCCTTCTTTCCTTCCTCCCTCCATCCTCTCTCTTTCCCCATTACACCCTGTCTTTCTCCCTCACTCCCTCTCTCTCTAGCTAATCAGCTACCAAGACTTACCAATGTGACCATCTCAGTTTCTTTAACTGTTTCCCATCTCTCCATTTGAGCTGCTTGGATCCCGGGTAAGGTTCACTAACTCTCTAACGTTTTCTTTTTGTTTGTAAAATATTTTAAACTTACAGAAAAATATAAAGATAAAGGTAAGAAATAGCTGTGAAAACCACCCAGATATTGCAAATATTGTTTTACACGTTAGTACATAAAACATTGCGAATTGTCCTTTCATCTTCATTACCTTCACTGCTATATATTCCCCCTCTCACCCTTCTCTGGTTACAACTGTTCTGAAATTGGAGAATATCATGTCTATGCCATAAATAAATATGGATATGCTTATAATGTATGGTATAGTTTCATGGGTTTTTAAAAATTTTTATGAATGGTATACTGTACACACCCTTTTGCAACTTGTTTTTTTGAGTCACTTCATGTTTGTGCTTTTGACACTAGTCCACGAGGATTCATTTGTTTTAATGTATCAATTTCATTGAGTGATCATACCACAATTTATCTATTACTTTATTGATTTATATTGTTCCCAGTTTTTCATTGGTACAATATATATTGAACAACAAAACTCTTTTGTATACCTGTTAAATTTTTTTTTAGGTTATATATCTGGAAATGGAGTTACTGGGCATGTGCATCCTCAAATTTACTGGAAATGATTGCCAAATTGCCATTTAAAGTTTTGTATTGAAATACTTCACTTCTACCACCAACACACAAAGATCCGACTCCCACATCTTTTTGTTAACACTTGATGCTATCAGGATTTTTATTTTTTTGCTAATTTGATTAATGTAAAACTATAGCAGATGGTTGCTTCAGATTACATTTGCATGGATCCTAGTGAGATTAATTACCTTTTCATGTGTTTATTGTCTATTCAGATTTTCTTTCCTGTGTACGTATTATGCCTACTTACCACTTGGTTATTTTGCTTTTGCGTTATTTTATTCTTATTTATAGGATTTCTTAAGTATTCTTATATCAATCTTATTTTGGTTATATGCAAATACATTTCTATAGTTTATCTTATTTTTAAAATGACATATGAAATCCTTCATTGCATAAAAAATACTAACTTCAGTGAGGCCAGATTTCTAAATTTTTCTTTATATTTACAGTTTCTGAATCTTGCTTAAGAAATGTTCCTCTATCTATAAACATCTCCTCTGTTTTTAAACAATTTTTAAGTTTTGTCTATTCTTTAGCACTGCTTGGTAATAACACCTGTGTCATATGATATGTGTATGATAGGTATTGACATCTAGTAACATACATCTTTCAGCTGTATTTTCTTCATTAAGATTTATCTATCTATTCTCAGACCTTTGGTTAAACCATTTTCTCCGATTATAAAATGTAAATTTTTTAAATTAGCTTGTCAACATCCACAAAATAGTTAGACTCTTACTGATACTGCATTAAATTTATGGAACATTTCAGAGATAGTCACTATCTTTGCCATGTGGAATCTTCACCTCCATGAGCATGGTACATTCCTCCATTTGTTTAAGTCTTCTTTATCTCACACAATAATGTTTTGTAGCTTTTAGTTTAGTGAAGTATAAAGTTTTGACATCATTCATTAGATTTATTTCTATTTGCCCTTTTGGATACTGTTGTACATTTTATCATTTGGTGTATTTTAAAAATTTGTCAGTGATCTATGGAAATACAACTGATTCTTGTATTTTAACCTTATACATAGTGACTTTTGTAGACTTGTTTATTAATTCCAATAGGTTGTAGGCACAAAAGTGTAATCTGCAAATAATGGCCTTTTCCCCTTTCCTTTCTAATCATTTTAATATTTTTTTTGCCTTATTGTCCTGGCTGAGATCTCCAGTATAATATACAGATAGCTATTTCAGGAGGAAAGCTTTCCATAATTCATGATCAAACATGAGGTTTTCTGTTGGGTTTTGGTTTTTTGGGGGTTTTTTTTTGTAGTTACTCTTTATTGATGTAGGGTTTTCCTTTTATTCTTGGTTTACCAACAATTTTTATCATGAATGAGTATTGAAGTTTGTCAAATGCTTTCCCTTCATCTGTCAAGCTGATCATATTCTCCTTTCTGTCAGTCAAGGTGATCAACTGAATTGATTATTAAATGGTAAGCCACCTTGTGCTCCTTATGAGTCTCACTTGGTATTATTGTGTTATATCTCTATATTAAATTTACTACTATGCATATATTTCAGATTTTTGCATCTAAGGTCATGGCATGGATTAGCCTTTACTTTCATTTTCTTATAATGTCCTTGTCAGGTTTTATATCAAGTTTATTGTGGTTTCATAGAAAGAATTGGCAAATGTTCCTTCTTTCTATGTTCTGCAGGAGTTTGTATATGGTGATATGATTTTTTTCCTTAAGTATATGGAATAACTCACCAATAAAGCCATCTGCTTGTGGAATTTCCCTTATGAGATGGTTTTTGATGATTTAATATATTTAGTATAAAAAGAACTACTCAAAGTTTCTATTTCTTCCATTTCCCTAGAAATTTTTCAATTTCATCTAAATTATTAAACTTATTGTCATGAGATTGCTTGTTTCTGCCCATTGTCTTTCTAATGTACTTTGTATCTGGAAAAGTTTCCAGTTTTTCTTTCCTGGTACAGTAATTTGTGATTTTTTTTTTCTTGTTGATATTTTCAAAAAATCAACTTTCGTTTTAACTTCTTTATTTTATGTTTTTATTGTTTTGATTCTTGCTGTTATTTTTATTTACTTCTTTCTGCTTTCTTTGGGTTTGTTTGTAGGGTTATTTTTTCTTAGCTTCTTAGGATAGAAGCTGAGTTAACTCATTTTTAGTCAATATTCTTTCTAGGAAATACATTTAAGATTACAAATATTCCCTATGTCACACAGTTTGAAAGTAATTTGTTTCAGATGTTTTCTAAATTCCTCTTTTATTTATTTATTTTTTTGTTTTGGGGTTATTTGGAAGTGTATTATTTAATTGCTAAATAGTTTGATATTTCTTAGTTGTTTTTTCATCAATTTCTAGCTTAATTATTTTGTGATTAAAGAACATGCTAGAAATTATTTCAGTTTTAAAAAATTTATTAAGGCTTTTCTAGCCCAGAATATGGTCCTTTTTGGTACATAATACATGCATACTTGGGAAAAACTATGTTTTCTGTCATGATTTTGTACAGTGCATTGTGTTCATATTTTCTATATCTTTATTGAATTTTATGTTTTCATGTAAACTCAAATTTTAGATTCCTTTATGGAATAAAACAGGCTCTTCACTGTTTACAGGTTATATCTGATCTGCAAAACTTGATGTTTTTGTAATTCCTATATTCATTCCTGCATTCAATCCTGGCTGCCATAGTCAGAGAGCAAAAAAAAAGTCCTTTTACTTGCATCTTCAGGGAAAACCTAGCAACAAACAGTAATTGCTCCAGTTCTGTCAAATAGATGCATTTGAATTTGTTTCTTCTTATCCTGTCAGCTTTTGAGAGAGATATATTAATATCACATTATAATTGTGGATTTATAGTACTTTTCCTTTAGGTCTGTACATTTTTTATTTTTATCATTTAAAGTTACCTATATGTACAGATGTAGAATTGTGTTATCTTCACTGTGAATTGAACCCATAATTATTATGAAATACTTATATTTATTTCTAGGTTTGCCTTATTTTTCTATGACAGATATTACTATGGCTACAGAAACTAACTTTGGTTAGTGTTTGCACAGTTAAAATTTTTTCATTATTTTTCTTCAACATTTTTGAGTTATTATATTTAACATATATTTCTTATAAGCAGCTTATATTAAATTTGGTTTTTTTAACCAGTCTGTCAGTCTTACTCTTCAAATTGGATTGCATGGTCCATGTACATGTAATGAATTACAACTCCATTTGTGTTTAAAACTACAACAAATTTTTTCCATATTTGCACCCCTTCTCATTTTATATTCCTCTTTGTTTTACTTTATCTTCTGTTATGTGAACTGATAAGTGTCTTTATTATTTGATTTTTCCCTCTATTAACTATTTCATGATGCATTACTTTCCTATTACTTTAATGGTTGCCTTATCACTTACAATATGGATATTTTACTTAATAAAATCTTATGGAAATTATTACCTGACAACTTTCAAGATAATTCTAGAGTTTTAAACCATATCAACTCCATTCACCATCTCACATCTTTGAACTATTATAATACAGTTAAATGTTATGCATATTTTCCAGTTTTATTGAGAAATAACTGAAATACATCACTATATAAGTTTAAGGTGTACAGCATGATGGTTTGATTTACATATATAGTGAAATGATTACCACCATCGTTTTAGTTAACATCCATCATCTCATATAGCTATAATAAAAGAAAAGAAAACATTTCTCCTTGTGATAAGTACTCTTGGGAACTATTTTCTTGACAACTTTTGTATATATCACCCACCAGTGTTAGCTATAGTCATCATGTTGTACATTACATCCTTAGTACTTATTTATCTTATAATTGGAAGTTTGTACCTTTTGACCACCTTCCTCCAATTCTCTCTCCCTACACCCGCTGGCTTCTGTAACCACAAACCTGATCTCTTTTTCTATGAGTTTATTGTTTTGTTATGTTTAGATTCCACATGTAAGTGAGAGCATATAATATTTGTCTTTCTCTGTCTGACTTATTTCACTTAGCATAATTCCTTCATGGTCCATTCATGTTGTTGCAAATGGTAGCATTTCCTTGTTTGTTTGTTTGTTTTTATGGCTAGATAACATACCACTGGTACAGCCACTATGGAAAACAACATGGAGGTTCCTCAAAAAATTAAGAATAGAAGTACTATACAACCCAGCAATCCCTCTTCTGGGTAACTATCTCAAAAATCTGAAAACATTTATCAGTAAAAATATATGTATCCCTATGTTCATTGCAGCATTATTCACAGTGGTCAAGACATGAAAATAACTAAAGTGTCCTTTGAAAGATGATCGAATAAAGAAGATGTGGTACATATATACAGTGGAATATTACTCAGCCATAAGAAAAGATGAGATACTGCCATTTGCAACAACATGGATGGATCCTGAGGTTATCGTGCTAAGCAAAATAAGTCAGACAGAAAAAGTTGAGAACCAAATGACTTCACTCATATATGAGATATAAAACTGAAAGCAACAAATGAACAAGACAAATAAAAACTCATAGACACAGACAACAGTTTAGTGGTCACCAGAGGGTAAGAGGGGTCAAATATATGATGATGGAAGAACTGACTCTGGATGGTAAACACACAATGCAATATATAGATGATGTATTATACAAATGTACACTTGAAACCTATGTAATTTTATGAACCAATGTCACCCAAATAAATTTAATAAAGATAAAAAATAAAATAAAAAATATTAAAATAATGTGATAATCATTTATATTTACATATATTTTCCCTTTTTCAGGGTTCTTCATTCATTGTTACATTTCTGTCTGGTATCATCTTACTTCTACTGAACCCCTCTTACAATTTATTTTATTGTAGGTCACTGGTGAATTGTTGTCTAACTTTTGTTAGTTTAAAAATGTGATTATTATTGAAGGGATTCTTTTTCTCTGGTTATAAAATTCAAAGCTGGGAATTTTTCTCACATCACTTTAAAGATATCATTGTATTTTTCTCTGGCATCTGTATAATTTGTTGGCAGACCCAGCTTAAATCTTATAACTGTTCTCTAAAGTTACTGTGTTTTTTTATTTTATGACTTGAATGTATCTTTTTGTCTTTGATTTTCATAGTCTGACTAATGTTCTTATGTGTGGTTTTCTTTACATTTATCCTGCTTGAGACTTACAGAGCTTCTTGAATCTGTGGGTTGATGGTTTTAATCATCACTGGAAAATACTGGCCATTATAGCTTCAAAAAACACTGAGCCGTATTCTCTCTTTTCTCTATTAGGACTTTAGTTACATAGTTTTAAAGATGTTTTTCTGTGCCTCACATGTGTCTTATGTTCTTTTCTTTTTCTTTCTGTACCTCAGTTTGTATATTTTCTACTGACCTGTCTTCCAGTTTGCTAATCTTATTCTTCATATGTGTTTTGATGAAGTGGTTTTTTTTCAAAGCCTTTGACAATTTTTAATTGGGTTAATTGTTTTCTCACGGTTGAGTTTAGGGAGTTCTTTTTACATGCTAGAAAGATCTTTACCAAAAATGTGTTTTAAATGTAGTTTTTCCTAGTTTCTGGCTTATCTTTTCATTCTCTAACAGTGACTCTCAAAGAACAAAATTTTTTTTATTGAGGTATAATTAAGATTCATTATATTAGTTTCAGGTGTGCAGTATAATGATTCAATATTTGTATATATTATGAAGTGATTATACAGTTAAGTCTAGTTAAATCTGTCACCATAATACATACAGATTTTTTCTTGTAATGAGAGCTTTTATTATTTAGTCTCTTAGCAACTTTCAGTATACAATACTGTATTATTAACTATAGTTGCCATGCTCTACATTATATCCCCATAACTTATTGACTTATAGCTGGAAGTTTGTACCTTAGACCCTCTTCACCCATTTTACCCATGCCCCAATATCTGGCAACCACCAGCCTGTTCTCTGTATGTATGAGTTTGATTTTTATCCTTAATTTGATAAAAGCCAATTTACCATTTTTTCTATATGTATTATGTTTTGTTATCATACCCAAGAAATCTTCATCAAACCCCAAGGTCATGAAGTCTCATTCCTATCTTTTCTTCTATGGGTATTATAATTTTACATTTTATGTCCAGGTTTATGATATGTTTGAGTTAATTTTTATACATGCTGCAGAATATGAATCAAGGTTTACTTTTATCCATATGGATACCCAGTTGTTTCAGTACCATTTACTACACTAAATATTCTTCTCCATTGAATTGCCATTTCCCTTTTGTTGAAAACCAGTTGACTATATATGTGTGATCCTATTCTGATCAACATGTGTGTTCTTTCATCAATACCACAATGTCTTGGTTTCTGTATCTTTATGGTTTAAATCTTGGAATCAGGTATTTGGAGATTTTCCAATATCTTCCTGTTATCAATTTCTAATTTAATTTGTTACAGTTCAAAAAATACCTTGCAGAATTTCTATTATTTTAAATTTTCTCTATTTTCTTTCATAGTCTAGACTACCTTGGCTAAAGTTCCATGTGAACTTGAGAAGAAAGTTTATTCTGCTCTTACTGGGTAAAATGTTCTATAAATGTCATTTAGGTCCAATTAGTTCATTGTATCATTCACATCTATATCTTCATTGATTTTCTGCCTTCTTGTTTTATAAATGAGAGACAAACATAAATTCTCTCATTATAATTCTCTTAATCAGGTTTAAGTATTCGTGTATCTTTAAGCACTGCTGTTAGGTACATACACATTTTGGATTATTACATCTTCTTGGTAAATTGGTCCTTTACTGTTAAATAACATTATTCTTTATCCATCAAAATATTCTTTTTTATGACAACAGCTCTCTCTGAAATCAGTATAATTACCTTAGTTTTATTTTAGTTATTGTTTGGTTCACTTTATACCTTCCTTTCTCTTTTTACATATCTACATCTTTATATTTATAGTGGGTTACTTTTAGGTAGTATACAGTTGAGTCCTTTAGTTTAAATTATCAATTATGTATGAATTATAGTGGGTTTCTTGTTGATAGTATGAACTTGGATCATTTAATTTTTAATCCAGTTGGAGAATCCTTGTCTTTAATGGATATACTTATTTATATTTAATATAATTATTGATACTGTTAGTAAAAATGGATCATCTTTCTGGTTATTTTCTATTTGTTTCAGCTGTTATTTGATATTTTCTTCCTGTTTTTCTGCCTTCAAATAAACTGAGTTCTTTATGATTTCACTTTTATCTTTACTATTAGCTTATCATGTATAGCTTCCTAAAAGGATGTTCATCATTTCCCTAGAGTTTATATATACACCTTTAATCGCAGCCTACCTTCAATAATATACAATTTAACATGTAGTGTAATGAGCTTACAATGGTGTGCTCCTGCTTACTTACTTTCATCTTTTGTTCTGTGGCTGCCATATAGATTTTCAAGTTTGCTGTGTGCAACATATACAATGCTAACACACAATACATTACTACTACATTACTACCATTTTTGTTTTAGACAGCCAGTTTTCTACTAGAGCAATTTAAATAAGAAAATAATAAGTTGTACACACACACACACACACACACACACATATTCATGCCATTTCTAGCACTCTTTATTTCTTTTTGTAGATCTTAGTTTCTGTCTGGTATCATACTCCTCCTGCCTGAAGTTATTTCTTTAACATTTCTGGTAGCACATTCTGATTACAAATTCTTTCAGTTTTTACTTGTCTATAGGCTTCTTTATTTCCCTTCCATCATTGAAAGCTATTTTTGTTGGGTATGTAAATTGATGTTGACCTCTTTATATGTATATTTCAACTTTAAAGATCTCACTAAACTGTTTCTTACCTTTGATTGTTTCTAATGTTAAGTCCGATATAATTCTTAACTTTGTTTCTCTGGTTGTAATATGTCTTCTTTCCAGATGCTTTCAAGACTTTGTCTTTGGTTTTTAGCAGTTTGGTTATCTCAGTACTTTTCTTTGGTATTTGTCCTGGTTGGTTTCCTCTGAACTGTTTGGAATTGTGCTTTGGTATCTTTCATTAATTCTGAAAAATTCTCAGCAATTATTACTTTAAATATAAATATTTTTTTCACCTCATTCTCTCTTTTCCTTCTGTGATTCCAATGACATAGATGTTAGACTGTTTGATATTGTCCAACAGATATTGTGTGTTCTATTTAGGTTTTTTTTTTTTACTCTTTTGTTCTTTGTGCTTTGTTTGGGTAATTTCTATTGGTCTGTCTTCAATTCATGAATTTTTTCCTCACCTGTGTCAAAGTCTTTCTTTTGGATGAGCCGTTATTATTCCTGTTGTTGTGTATTTTATTTCTATAGTTCCACTTAATTTTTTTCATATAGTTTTCCTCCCTCTATAGAAACCCTCCATCGGGTCACATATGTTGTCCACCTTTTCCCTATTAATCATATTTATATTTAATTATAGGTATTTTAAATTCCTTGTGTGACCGTGCCAACATCTGGGTCATATTGGAGTCTGGTTCTGTTGATTTTCTTGACATTGTGTTATTTTTTTCTTGCCTCTTTATGTTTCTCATAATTCTTGTTTGAGTGCTAGACATCTTTTATTGCCTGGTAGTGTCTGAGGTAAATAGTATTTTTGCCTGGAAATGGGTATGCATCTTCATTTGGTAGGTTATTAGCATGGAGGTTGAATTAGTGTTGCCATGAATTGACCTGGGTTTGGGTTCTTTTTTTTTGCTACGGTCATATTTTAGTGCACCCTAGGATTCAAATTCCTCTAGTGACACTGTTGGGATATTTTTATTACTGTTTCTATCATCAGCCTTAGGCATTCCTTGTGACCTCAACTTTCTAGTGCATTCAGTAAACACTAAGATGTCATGGACTAGCCATCGTTTTTAAAAAACTTTTTATTGTAAAGGTTGTAGCAATATATTTTTCAACTTACTCCATCTTAAACAGAATCTCTGAATACTTGATTTTAAATTTCTCTCAGACTACAGTATTCTGATACAACATGAAGAACAAAAAAATCTCAGGAAGAGAATGTCCAGAACACTTCAAAAGAGACTGGAAAAAGGATTTATAGGATGAGTTTTGCACATTTTTGCTGGGTGGTCATAATTTTAACATATACATCCACAATTTACTAGTATCTGGTAATAAAATTCAACTGTTAACTAAAATTAATAGTAATGGTTAACATTTATCAAGTGTTTAAAATATACTAGGCAAATGGAAGGTATTATAGATCTCTCATATCATTCAATTATCTTACCACCACTATAAGATAGGAATTAATATGATTATGGTCTCCACCTTATACTACGGGAAACTGATTTTTAGAAAGCAAGTGAACTGCACAATATCACACCACTATAAAGTGTTCTGTCAAGTTCCAGTAACCCCAGTCTTGACCACTATGCTGTACTCTTTCCTTTTGGTGTTATTTTGTGTGTGTGTGTGGGGGGGGGGTTCTCCTGTAAAAAGTGCTCTCCTTACCTGTTTTTCTATGCTCCTTTTTTTGACATTTTTAAAGAGCAAATGCTTAAGAGTTGGCAAAGTATCCTATCTATCACTAGTTTAAAATTTATTTTTCTGTTACAAAAGATTGATGAGTTGGTCTACCTTTTAAACCTTGTGTATTATTTACTATATGATATAAAGTTGGTAAAAGTTTTGAGAATGGGATAGAGAAAAATTCTCTGTTTTTATTCTGGAACTATCATGTTTATCTCTCAGTTTTAAAAGAGTTGGTCTGCTCATAAATTCCATCACTCTCTTGCTGCTATTTCTGTCTAGCAAATTATTTCTTTATTCACGAGGCAATAAAAGGTCACTGGAAAGAAGAATATAATATTCACTCTCACAAAATAAAGTTAAACAGTATTTAGCATTTATATCTTTCCAGTGTAGTAAACAAAATATGGTTTATTTGACTCAATGAAGACCTATGATACCAAAAAAGATAAATCTAATGATTTGTTTGAACATAGGAAGATAAATCTTGCACAGCATGCCCTCAATGATGACATGTTACTATTGTCCTAGTTCTCTGTAAAATTAGATAGAAAGGCAAAGCAGGGCTGGTTTCTTGTTCCAAACCATCCAGATCCTAGTCCAGGGCTACAGTCTAAGGAAATCAACTGAATAAGTGCGTTTCATTTTTTTTGTTTCTTTTCTTGCTTAGCTTTTGTGTTACTTATTGAAATAAGATTGACACAGTGTTCTATATTTGCAAGAAAGCATAGAAAAAGAAAAGGTCAATTGTACATTTTAGTTTAATTTCAGTGAGGGTCTGAGAAAATGTGAAAATTTCTGACCTTTCTTCACAGATGTCAGAAGAAAATTATTTTATTTTAATATATTTTTGAGACAGTCATATCTATGATTGAAAATTAGCAATTGCAATATTAAAACTGAGTTGGAAATTTAAATGTACACTACTTATTTTTATTAAAATTTGTATAAATTTTATTTATAGAAATTGTTTTGCACAGAAGTGGCTAAAGGAAATATTTCTTTATAGTTCCAATCACTTTTGTTGCCATAATTAAAATAATACAACTGAAATACAGTAAGTTTGTGTCTTTGAACAATTCAGACATCAAAATAATGAATTCTGTCTTATAAACTTTGCTTTAAATATTTTCTGCAGTGTTCCCTTCAGTAGGAATAAAGTAATGAAAAAAAAACTGGAAAAGAAAAGAAAAGCAACAGAAACAAATCTTTCAAACCATAGAGAAACCAGCTTTTGTACCCTATTTATTGATCTAGACATTTCCAGAAGGTTCTGATGATTTTCCATACAGTAGAAGTAAATCTAGTTTCAAAGTGTGCTAATTTACTGTTATGTTATTAAAAAAAATTCTGAAAAACCATCTATACTACCACTCCATTGCATAAAGTCTTTCCAATTTCTTTTTTACACATTTTGTTTCTCATTATCAAATAAAAATCTGTCTCATGCTTTTATAAGGCTTTTATTTTTTAATTTATTTTACAAAGGACTCCCTTTATTAAACAGCAGAATGTGGCCTTTCTTTTTCTCTCTCTAATTAAAACATTGCAACCTGGGGAAGCTATCAGTTAGTTTTCCGTAAATGACTTTTTTTTCTCTCTTTTTGTATAGCAAGAAAAATGGTGAAGGGAACAGATATATTGTGGTCCCTAAAATTAGATATAAACCCACAAATACGCAACCTACAGAGTCCTCAGGGTCTTCAGAATTGGCACTCAGTGATTGATTTTGACATAAATCAACTTGCTTTCACTCTGTAGCTTAGATGTGCTGAGATCATTTTTTTAAAGAATTGAATAGTTCGAATTGTTCATGTCTTCTGGATCCTACATCTACATTTTGTGTCTTAACGGATTCTCTGAAATTTGAGTGAAAGACCATACATCATGATATAACTTTGGTACTTAGTAGACTCCTGATTCAACTTCCATTGTGTATGCTTTTTTTGCCCTCAACTAAGCCTTATTTTATTTGGTCAACATGATTGTCTGAGGAGATGAGGGATTTTGTTTGTTTGTTTTACTTTCAGTAGAAGAGTCTTATGCTTTATTAGCAAAGGCATAGGCAAGGTCTTAGTAATTGCACAAACCAATGCTTTTACATCTTTTCTTGTGTCTGGATATCAAGAGGCTGTGTGTAATGGACACATTGACCTAATAATAGTTTTGCTTTTACAAAGATTTATTTTGAGTTGCAGTACCCCTAATAAAGAATGTCAAGCAAACAGCATAATCAACTCATGTTTAATGAGCATTCATAAATATTATGGCTGTTTGAGTGTTTACAGTATAATTAAGAAGCAATTCAAGAAATTTAGTTTCTAACATCTAGCCAGGCAGATGTTCAGAGAGGCAGTGTGTGTTTGGATGGCTCATGTATGAAATTCATGTCAGAATTTTTACTAGAATATGTGATAAAGGATATTTACTATACTTGTGAGAAAACCAGGGTAAATGGTAGTTGTGTAGGAAGCACCTAATGCATGAAAGTTTTTTTACCTGAAAGAAAAGTGGCCAAATTGTCTTTAAACAGAGTGTTAACTCTAGGTTAAAAACAGTAATTTCACTAAAAAGAAGGTATTGGATTAGTTAGGAAACTTAAATGGCATTCCAACCCAGCCACTAAGTGCCATGTGATCTTAACCAACTCATTTGACCTTTCTAGAGATTTCTCTAGATTGCATATCCATAAAATGATCAGAAGACCTTTTGTCTCCAAGATCATGTCCAACTCCACAATCTAAAAAGAAAGGACAAATAGAAAAGGATCAGAGAATTTGTTTGGTACAAACTGACCAGATACCCCCTAATATAGGAAAAAATAATGCTTTCCTACTTTATAAGCAGCTTACCAAGACTGACATAATACAGAACTTTATTCCAGGAAACTTCAACTCTACAACACTACAACTTTAACTCTTTGGACAACACTAAAACTAATTTCAGTCATCCATTATCTGATAAATGTTTGTCATAGATTAGAAGCCATTTCTGGTGCACAACATACTAGAATTAGCTAAGCAAGGCTTGTGCTTGAATTTTATAACAGCATACATCTGTGGAAAGATCTTTTTTTTTTTTTTTTTTTTTTTTAGCTGAGCCATCCCACCACCTGTTGGCAGCTCATGGCTGCTCAGCTTGGGCTGACTCGAACCGCTGTTGCTCAGAGCTCAAACTCTTGAGCAAGCTCTTAACCAACTGAGCCACTCGGCCGGCCCTGTGGAAAGATCTTGAACTTTACAATCGAATAGACTTAGGTTTCATTCTGGCCCCACCACTTTCTAATTGTGTGCATCTGAGCAAGCTACTTAACCTCTCTAAATATGAGAAGTGGATTAAATAATATCTATTTCAAAGAGAACCTAGGATCCAATGGAATAACATATGTAAGTGTCTAATGCTGTACCTACCACTCACTAGGTACTCAATAAATACTAATACCTCTTAGGAGAGTTAAAAATTGATACATTAAAGATAGGCATTTTTATTTGACCCCTTACCTCCTGGCATATTTTCTTATGGGTCAGGGTGAGTTCTGCTGATAAAATAGACTACATACAGAAAGAAATCAAACACAGTTGTAGAAATGAAGAAAACAGTCACATTGACAACAGCATCAAAAAGAATAAAATATTTAGAAATAAATTTAACCAAAGTGGTAAAAGTCTTGTGCACTGAAAACTGAAAAAAATACTAATGAAAGAAATTAAAGAAGGCAAAATAAATAGAAAGACATTCCATGCTCATGTATTGGAAGATTTAATATTGTTAAAATGTCCATATTTCCCAAAGGGATGTACAGATTCATTGCAATCCCTCTCAAAATCCCAATGGCATTTTTTATAGAAATAGGAAAAAATATATAAAAATTCATATGGACCACAAAAATACCCCAAATAGCCAAAGCAATCTTGAGAAAGAAGAACAAAAGTGGAGGCATCACATTTCCTGATTTCAAAATACGTATATTGCAAAGCTACAGGAATCAAAACCGTATGGTACTGGCATAAAAAAAGACATAGAGAGCAGTGGAACAGAATAGATAGCCCATGCATATATAGTTACTTTGATCTTTGAATACACAGTAGAAAAAGTATAGTCTCTTCCACAAACTGTGTTGGGAAAACTGGATATCTACATACAGAAGAATGACATTGGACCCTTATACCCTACACAAAAATTAATTAAAAATGGAAATACAAATAAAAACGCAATGAGATTCCACCTCTCTCCTGTCAGAATGGCTATTATCAATAAATCAACAAACAACAAGTGCTGGAGAGAATATGGAGAAATGGGAACCCTCATGCCCTGTTGGTGGGATTGCAAGTTGATACAGCCACTATGGAAAACAGTATGGACATTCCTCAAAAAATTAAAAATAGAACTATCTTATGACCCAGCAATTCCACTCCTGGGTATTTAGCCAAAGAAATCCAAAACACTAATTTGAAAAAATATGTGCACCCCTATGTTTACTGCAGCGCTATTCACAATAGCCAAGATATAGAAACAACTGGAATGCCCATCAATAGATGATTGGATAAAGAAACTGTGGTATATTTATACAATGTATTATTTTGCCATAAAAAAGAATGAAATCTTACCATTTGCAATAACATGGATCAACCTAGAGGATATTATGCTAAGTGAAATAAGTCAGACTGAGAAAGACAAATACCATATGATCTCACATATATGTAGAATCTAAAGAGTAGAACAAATGAGCAAACATAATAGAAACAGACTTATAGATACAGAGAAAAAACTGATGGTTTATAGATAGGAGGGGAGGTTGGGGGATGGGTGAGAAAGGTGAATGGATTAGGAAATACAAACTGGTAATCACAAAATAGTCATGGGGTTGTGAAATGCAGTATGGGAATATAATCAATAATGTTATAAAGACTATGTAGGGTGTTAGATGGGTACTGGACTTATTGGGGGATCACTTCATAGATTATATAAATGCTTAACCACTGTACTGTATACCTGAAACTAATATAAAATAATATTGAATGTCAACTATAAATACACACACACACACACACACACACATTCACAGGATGTAAAGTACAGCATAGGGAATATAGTCAATGGCATTTTTATAGCTATGTACGATGTCAGAATGATAGTGGACTACTTCGAGGGGTTATCATTTTGTGAGGAGTATAAATGTCTAATCATTATGTTGTTTTGTACACCTGAAACTAATAAAATAATTAAAAAATTAACCCAAAATGGATGAAAGTCTTAACAACTGAAACTATAAAACTCCTAGAAGAAAACATAGAGGAAAAGCTTCATGACATTGGTTCTGGCAATGATTTCTTGGGTATGACGCCAAAAGTTCAAGCAACAAAGGGAAATACAGACAAGTAGGACCACATCAAATAGAAATCTTCTGCTCAGCAAAGAAAACAGTCAACAGAATTTTGACAACCTACAGAATGGGAGAAAATATTTGCACACCATGTATCTCATAAGAGGTTAATATATAAGTAACTCCTACTACACAATAGTAAAAAAAAAAAAAAAGGAAAAAAACCTAATTTAAAAAATAGACAAAGATTTGAATAGGTATTTCTCCAAAGAAGACATACAATGGCCACCAGATTTATGAGATGTTCAACATCACTAATCATCAGAGAAATAGAAATCAAAATCACAATGAGAAATCACCTCATGCTTGTTAAGATAGCTATTTTTTAAAAAAAAGATAACAAATCTTGACAAGGATGTGGAGAATTTGGAATCCTTTTACACTGTTGGTAGGAATGTAAAATGGGGCAGCTGCTATGGAAAACAGTATGGAGGTTCCTCAAAAATTTTAAAATAGAATTACCATATGATCCAGAAAGCATACTTCTGGATGTATGTCCAAATGAATTAAAATCAAGATATCTAAGAGATATTGGCACCCCCATGCTCACTGCAGCATTATTCCAATAGTCAAGATATAGAAACAACCTACATGTCCATTTACAGATGAATGAACGCATAAGCAAAATGGGGTGTACACATACAATGGAATATTACTCAGCCTTAAAGAGAAAGGAAACCCTGCCATATGCAACAACATGTTGAACCTGGAGGACGTGATGCTAAGTGAAATAAACCAGTAACAGAAGGCGAAATATTGCACTGTTCCACATCTGTGAGGTGTTCAAAATAATCCATAGAACTCGTAGAAGCAGGGAGTAGCGTGGTGGCTGCCAGGACTGTGGGGAGGACGAAATGGGAGCTGCTATTCAGCAGATGTAAGATTTAAAGTTTCAGCTATGCAAAACAAGTTGTAGAATCTGCCATACACCATTGTACCTATAGCTAACAATACTCTATACTTAAAACTTTGTTAAAAGGAGAGATCTCACATTGAGTGTTCTTGCTGTAATAAAGAAAAAAAGGAAAGAAAAAAAAAAAGAAGAAACTTATCCAGTCCTGAATAAGAAAAAAACCCACTATCAACCTGTGATTTGTTGCAAATACCCATCCACCCAAGCATCTTACAAAAAACTCCACTTGGATATCCCACACAGATTTCGTTTCATCCCCATACATGTCAATCTCCCATCCATTCACAAGACAGTGGCTGTCAGGCCCCCTGGAAGGGAAACTTTTGCAGTATCTTGATGCCACCTCATCGAGAGACAGTGAATCAAAACATGCGGTTGTCCATAGAACTGTTAGGGGTGAGCAAGGCAAGCCACCCCTGAAATTTCAATTTGCTGCTAAAGTCCATTTGTGGTTTTCTGTAGAACTCTGTGAAAAGATGTGGAGGTCACTAAAACATAGTTTGCCTTCTAATGTTTCTATCAGGTCCACACACTTACGAGTATCATACGAACAGAGCGTGTAACATCTTTGTGCCTGATTACATTTCAAAAGCGCCTTCATTCATGCCTGAGAAAACCCAATTTGAAATAAGACCTGCTGAAAGGTGCCTATTAACCCGACTAGTGAGTAAATGTAGTTTTTGTCACTTGCAGATGACACTCAGTGTGTTTGGGGCTCATATTTCAGAGAAGACTTACGAATGAGGTTCATTCTAGCAGAAGAAATGCTTCCTGACTACTGACCTGAAGCAGCTCTGTGAGCATGCTCTGTGGTACATGGCAGATTGGCTCGAGTCCATTCCTGAGGGGTGTTCATAAAAGTGAATTCCTCTATCTGCAAGACAATCTCTTGTGAGAGACTAATGTCTTGTGATGTTTGACCATTTTGCAGACATGGCAAAGGCATAGATGTCTCTGCTTTGTCTGCAGCCTTTTCTGCAGAGTCCTCTGATTTCTCTGTCTCATCTAGAGGGTGCTTTGAGGGCAGGCAGAGAATGAAGTCTACCAGTATGCTCCATGCAATATTGAGCTATTGAGTACACCATCAACTTTCATTAAAGCACTTGTGGTCGTGATGGCATTGATAATGTTGGAGGAATTAAGAGAAATTAGGATACCCATGACTAAATAAGAGCTTCAGAGGAGGTGAAAAATAGATTAAGAGAATATCATAGGTCATCTGAGCAAGCTCCCAGCCCTCGTTCAGATAGGGTGTTGGGATCTCCATACTACTAAGGAGGCAATTCCCTTCTAAAGAGGTGAGATGACTTTTCCAAGGTCACACAAAGAATGACGAAGTGGAAAGAAAAGTATGGACCCCTGGTTGTTACATTGCAGCACAGGCGCTTGTTTGTGTAAGCAATAAATATTTTATTGAGTGCAGAATCCAAAAGGAATGGTCACTGTTGCACAATATGACAAAAAGAACAGTTTTTTCCCTTTGGTAACCTTATATCATATGAGGTGTTTGAAGACATAGCTGAGGACAATTTCTGAATTACTAAAGGAGCCTCTTTTGTCTCTTTAATGCTTTATCCACTGTGTTTTTAGATCAATCTGTATGCATGTTTAGTATTCATGTTATTTATTATGACATTTTTAGGGGTACATGGATTTCATGCCCTGGTTAATTAAGATTGAGGACTTTTTTTTTTTCATATAAATGGGAAAGTCCTATGCCTTAAAAAAAAACGTATTAATGAAACTCTCATGTAACTACCACTAGGTTTTTGGGTGTAATCACCATCCACAGTTTTATTGGCTAAAATGCAAAATATATAACTTACTGTGCTTTAAAGCTTAACATTAACTCTTAATATCTTTCATGATCATACTTCATTTAACAAACATTTATTGAGCACATATGGACGAAGCCCTCAGGGGAATACAAAAATGAAGAAGGCCCAGAAGGTCCATTCCTACCTTATGACTGAATTGCAAATATGAAAAATTAGATAAATAAATCCTTAACAGAAAGTGGAATATAACAAGTGTCTAAAGGAGAGAAAAACAAAGTGCTGTGGGAACACAGGGCAGAAAAGCTGTACTGTCCCCCAGGGGATCAGGGAAGATTTATGGAGGAGTGCCAACTGAGCTGAGCCTTGAAGCATGACTAAAATCTCACTAGAGGGACTTCCCCTCTAATGACTAAGGGAAGAGAGCATGCACAGGAAATGGAGTAGGTAGTCTGCCTACTGGAGAGGTGGCTAGAACAGACAAGTGAGAAATAAGACTAGGACAACAGCATATTATTGCCTGGAGAAATTTCTTAGGTGTGTATGAAGGGCTTTGAGCTTTATAATACACGCAGTGAGGAGTCATTGAAAATGACTTAGCAAAGAAGTGGCATGGTCAGAGGCACCTTTTGGAGCACTGGTCTGCAGCTGTATGCCAAACTGGAAGGGAATGACTGTGAAATAGAGAACTGGAGCTACTGTGATGTGTTAAGAGATATAAGGGGATTAAACAAGACTAAGGCGAATAAGAAACGAAGGAGCATCCTGGTGGTGAGATGAAAGGCTGCATTCATGGTTGCACAATCTATGCTGTCAACAAATGTTCACTGAACAACTACTGAGTAGCATTGTATTCAGTGATGGAGCTAAAACAGTGAACAAATAGTCTTTGCTTCTAGGAGCTTGCAGTCTAAGATGGGACAGAGATAAGTAAGCATGTAACAATAACACAAGAAAAATAAGAATAGGAAATATAAAGGAATGTTCCAGAATAGTGAACAGCATGTGAAAAGTTCAAAGGTGGGACAGAATAAGCCTGGAATATTCAAGGAACTGCAAGTAATTCGGCTTGCCTAACGTTTGGAGTGCAAGGCAGCAAATTGAAAAAGTTGATTGGAGATATAATAAGCAGCAACAAGGTAATGGTGGATCCTCAAAACCATATTGAGCGTCTTTACTCCAGGCTGAGTCCGATGGGCAGAACAAGGGAATGACATGGCCTAGTTTCACTTGAGAGAGGTCAGGAAGAGGATATGAGTGGGAAGAATTTTTTAAAAATTGGGGAAGAGGTGAAAGGAAAGTCAGTGATATTGAGAAAATTATAAAAACCCAAAGGGTATAATAATTAGGAATTCGAAGTTTTTGAGGTAGCTCTTTTAAAGAACCACTGAGGCAAAATCCAGGTTACAAAGGGTTTGAGAAGAGAAAGGAAGTTATGATGTCACATCCTTTTTTAAGAAGGTAGACAACCAAAGGGGAAAAGATCATTGTAAAAGAAGTAGCAGGATCTAGGAAAGGGTTTCTTTGGTTCATAGAGAGTCAGGTTATGAAAATTTTATCATAGGAATGGTAGAAGCTCAAAGAAGAGATTGAATCTTTATTCACTCTGAGGCCTCTGCCCCGAAAACTAAAAGCAACAAAGGAACAATACAAAGAAACAAAAACTCATAGACACAGACAACAATTTAGTGGTTACCAGAGAGTAAGGGGGGAGGGAGGAATATAGAAAAGGGTAAAGGGGGTCAAATAGGTAAATGATGATGGAAAGAGGACTGACTTTGGGTGGGAAGCACACAATGTGATATATAGATGATGTATTATAGAATTGTACACTTGAAACCTATGTAATTTTACTAACCATTGTCACCCCAATACATTTAATTTTTTTAAAAAAAGAAGAGATTCCAAAGTAACTGGAAGAACACTAGATGGAGCAAGAAGGAGCAGTATTAAGAAGCTGTTGGAAATTTCCCCCCAAATCCTAAATCTGAAGCTAGAAAAGCCCTATCATGATTACCCATATTAATTGAGGAGAAATTAAATAAACATAAAATATTTTTCGGAACGTCTTCTACAGAAATCGATCACATCATATACAAGATTTGTATAATAAGATCTTAGTGTTTATTGGAAGCCCACAGAACTTTGCAGAGCCCATCTCCCAGTTTTAAAAGAAGGTACTTACAGCTTGGAGTATTTAATTTTTTTGGGGGGTGGGGGGAAACCTGTAGAAGAGGCATTGCACCCTTTCTTTTGCAGTTGATGAAAACCCATCCAAAAATGGTTCATAAGGTTTAGATCATGGTTCCTGCTCTAATAAATTTAATTAGACAATGAGGTGTCCTTGCTTACAGGATACAAAAGATGCTTCTTGCCAAGAAGAATAAGACAGCCAGCTGAGGGCACAGCTGGAGGTCTGGACTATCTGGCCTGGCTGTCAGGGATCAGATGTCCTTCCTTTGCACTGTCTATTCTTTTGCCAGGCAAGCACCCAGCACTTGAAAAATGTTTTGATGGGAACTCATCTGTCTTAAAGGAGAATCCTTCCAACAACCATATACAGACTTAAGCATGGAATGTAAATAAACATTGCAGGAATTGTTGGGAACTAAGGAATAGTTAGGAAAAAATCTAAATAAAGCACCACAATTTGACTTTATTCATATTTGCCTCTCTTCTCGATACACCTTCCGAATGCATGGATCTTGATGGTGAACCTGAGAATATTCAAAGCCTGGTCTATTCCTGAAGGCAGGCTGAAATAAAGGAGTTAATTGATTCTCCCAAGACTCAAGGGCTCCAGTACACAGTCAGATGTTTGTTTGTTTGTTTGGTTGGTTTTGTTTGTCTTAAAAAAAAGGCTCTGACTTTATCAGAGGAAAAAAGACAGCATGAAAAAATGAATTAAGTTATCCGTATGCTATATTTCATTGAATCTAAAGCATACTTGATTGGAACATATATCCCAATTTCAGATGTGTTAAACATGAAAAACAAATGTCTTGGAACCAAAGAAGTTTGGTATCTTGAGATGGTGAGATTGATAGTAGATGAAATTAAAGTTTTTTGTCTTGGTGTTCTCAGGAAGAAAGGAGGCTATGTTCTCAGCTGAGAATGAGATGACCTTTGGATGTGTTGAGTTTTGAAGACAGCAAAAAGTGTTTGGAAAAGCCATTGATGGAGATGATGAGGACTAAGAGAAAAAAATTCTCACTGAAGCTGCTCTTTCTCCTAATTATGACATACTATCTTCCACTCAAGAATGCATCTTAGGGGGCTGGCCGAGTGGCCCAGTTGGTTAAGAGCTCACTCAAGAGTGCAAGCTCTGAGCAATAGGGTTGCCGGTGCAATTCGCAGCCCAAGCTGAGCTGCCTCTGAGCTGCCAACAGGTGGCAGGATGGCTCAGCTAAAAAAAAAAGAATGCATCTTAGAAATCTAGGGTTGTCTCTCTCTTTATTCATTCCCATACCTTGCCAACCACAAGTTCCATTAATTCTTTACCCTAAACATTCATTCCCTACTTTTGTCCCCAGCTGCAAGTCCTTTCATTAAGGGCCTCATCATTCCTGGCTTAAAGTACTGGTGTACATCTCTTGGGTTAACCAGCCTCCAAGACGGCCCTCAGTGTCCCGACTCCTGCTTTTCACCTTTGTGAATGCCCTCTCCCATATCGTATCAGGGTTGGTCGATGTGACCGCTAGAACATGGCAGAAGTAATAGTATGTCACTTCTAAGCCTAGATCATAAAAGACATTGTAACTTCTACCTGGCTCTCTCTCTCTTTGTCCCTGGGATCACTCACTGTAGGGGAAGTCCTGTCACAGGGACACTCTGGAAGTCCTTTTAGAGAGACCCACATGACAAAGGACTAAGGCCTCTGGGAAGACAGTAAGGAATTAAGATCTGCCAACAGGCATGAGTGAAACTAGAAGTGAATCCTCGTCCCTAGTTAAGCCTTTAGATGACTGTAGCCCCAGGTCTATCTTTTTTAAACCACTTTATTGACATTTGATTGACATGTAATACACACATTTAATGGGCACATTTAATAGATACAATTCGATGGGTTTGGGGATAAGTATATACCTAATACACTTAGGTGAAACTATTATCACCATTAAGGCCATAAACACATCCATCACTTCTCAAAGATTCCTGCTGCTCCCTTTATTTGTGTGTGTGTGTGTGTGTGTGTGTGTGTGTGTGTGTGTGTAAAACACAAGATGTACGCTGTGCAAATTTTAAGCATACAGTACAGTATTGTTGGCTGTAGGCACTGTGCTGGGTATTAGCTCTCCAGAGCTTATCTTACAGAACTAAAACTCTGAACACTTTGACCCCCATCTCCCTATTTCTCCCTACTCCCAGCCCCTGGTAACAGCCATTCTACTCTGTGCTTCTATGAGTTTGACTATTTGGTATTCAACATATAGTGAGATTATCTAGTATTTGTATTTCTGTATCTGGCTTATTTCATTTAGCATAACTTCCTCCAGGTCAATTAACATTCTTGCAAATGGAAAAACTTATTTCTTTTTAAAGGCTGAGTAATATTTCATTATAATGTATATATCACATTTTCTTTTCTTTCTTCATTTTTGTTAGTTTCAGGTGTACAAAACAATGTAATAGTTAGACATTTATACCCCTCATAAAGTGATAACCCCCATCCCCCAATCTACTACCCCTCTGACATCATATATAGCTGTTACAATTCCACTGACTCTATTCCTTATGCTGTACTCCACATCCTGTGAATATATATATATATATATATATATTTATATATATATATATATATTTATTTATATATATATATATATATTTATATATATATATATATATATATATATATAATTATAGTTGGCATTCAGTATTATTCAGCTTCAGGTGTACACTGCAGTACTCAGGCATCTACACCGTCCGTGCACTGGTCTCCCTAATAAGACAAGTATCCATTTGATACCCTACCAAATCTTTACGACATTATTGGTTATATTCCCCAAACTGTCTTTAGTATCCCTGTGGCAATCTTGTGGTTACCAATTAGTGCTGTCTAATCCCTTCCCCTTCATCCCCACCCCCTCCCATCTAGCAACCATCAATTTTTCTCTGTATTTCTGAGACTGTTTCTGAATAGTTTGCTTGTTTACTCAGTTATTTAGATTCCACATATAAGTGAGATCATATGGTATTTGTCTTTCTCCATCTGACTTATTTCACTTAGCATAATGTTCTCTAGGTCCATCTATACGGCTGCAAATGTTAGATTTCATTCTTCTTTATGTATAAATGTACCACAGTTTCTTTATCCAGTCATCTACTGATGGGTATTTCAGTTGTTTTCATGTCTTGGCTATTGTGAATAGCGCTGCAATAAACATAACTGGTCACATTATTTTTTAATTTTTTAATTTTTTTGGTTTTTATTGAGATATAAGTGACATGCAACACTGTGTAAATTCAGCATAATAACTTAACTTACATACATTGTGGAATGGTTACCACAATAAGTATAGTTACTATCTGTCATCACATATAGATACAAAAAAATATTTTTTCTTTGGTTGAGAAGTTTTAGGGTCTACTCTATTAGCAACTTTCAAATACACCACACAGGAATATTAAATACAGGCATCTTGTGTATTACACCCCAATACTTATTTGTCTTATAACTGGAAGTTTGCACCTCTGACCACCTTTCTCCAATTCTCCCACTCTCCACCCCCACCTCTGGTAACCACAAATCTGATCTCTTTTTCTATGACATTTTTTCTTTTTTATATCCCACGTATAAGTGAGAATATCCAGTATTGTCTTTCTCTGTCGAACTTATTTCACTTAGCATAATGCCCTCAAAGTTCATTTGTGTTGTTATAAATGACAGGATTTCTGTTTTTTAAATAGCTAAATAATATGCTAGAGTGAGTGTGTGTGTGTGTGTGTGTGTGTGTGTGTGTGTATCACAACTTATTTATCCATTCATTAGTAAATGGACTACTTGGTTGTTTCCATGTCTTGACTATTGTAGTAAATAAGGCTGCAATGAACATGGAGTACAGATATCTCTGTGACAGAGTGTTTTCATTTCCTTCAGATCCAGAAGTGGAATTTCTGAATCATATGGTAGTTCTATTTTTAATTTTTTGAGTAATCTCCATACTGTTGTCCATAGTGGCTGCAACAATTTACAATCCCAACAACAATACACAAGGGTTCCCGTTATTCCACATCCTTACCAGCCTTTTCTCTCTTGTCTTTTGGATGATAGCCATTGTAACACACTTGAGGTGATATTTTACATGGTTTTGATTTGACTTCCCTAGTGTTTAGTGATGTTGAACACCTTTTCATGTACTGATTGACCATCTGTGCATCTTCTTTGGAGAAAAACATGTATTCAGGTCCTCTGCCCCATTTTTTATTGAATTATCTGTTTTTATGCTGATGAATTATATGAGTTCTTATATGCATATATTTTGGACATTAACCCCTTATCAGATAAATGATTTGCAAATATTTTTTCCCATTTCATAGCTTGTCTTTTTATGGTTTTGATCATTTCTTTGTTCTTATGTTCTTGATCATTTCTTTTATGTTCTTGATCATTGCTGTGCAAAAGCTTTTTAGTTTGATGTAGTCCCACTTATTTATTTTTTTATTTTGTTGCTTGTACTTTAGGTGTCATAATCAAAAAATCATTGTTAAGGCCCATGTTAAGGAGCTCTTTTCTGTTTTCTTCTAGGAGTTTTGTGATTTCCAGTCTTACATTTAAGTCTTTAATACATTTTTTAGCTAATTTTTTGTGAGTGGGGTATGATAAAAATCTAGTTTCATTGTTTCACATGTGAATACCAATTTTCCCAGTATCATGTATTGAAGAGACTGTCTTTTTTTCCTTGAGTATTGTTGGTTCCCTTGTCAAATATTAGCTTATTGTATATGCATGGATTTATTTCTGGTCTCTCAATTTTTTTCCATTGGTCATAGTTTCTGATTTATGCCAGTACTATACTGTTTTGACTACCATAGCTTTGTAATATAGTTTGTTTGGTTTTTTTTATAAAGGTTTTTTTTTTTAAGATTTTTATTGGGAAATTGGGGGGAGGGGAACAGACAAGTTGCTGTCCTTTTGTTCTTCAGTCTAGTTGTGGAGGATGTTGCTTCACTGGCCCAAGTTGGCACCATTATTGTGTTCTTCCCAGGCGAGGCACATCAGTCACTGGCTTCTGGAAGGCCGCTCACTGTGGCTGCTGGCCGCTCACGCTGGCTGCTGGCTACATAAGGTAGCCCATGGCAACCCACTGCCACAGGGGCTGCAGCCTACACCGTCGCCGGGGACTCACGGCAGCCCAGCTCCAGGATGAGCTGTTGTTCAGCATCTTAGCTGTAGAGGGCAGTGTCACTGGCCCTCATATGTGGGATCCGAACCGGGGCCCTCTGGCATCCCAAGCCAGTTCTTAACCATTGCGCCACTCAGCCGGCCCTGTAATATAGTTTTAAATCAAGGTGTGTGATCTCTCCCACTTTGTTCTTCTTTCTCAGTGTTGCTTTGGCTGTTTGGGGTCTTTTGTAGTTCCATATACATTTTGGGATTGTTTGTCTACTTCTGTAAAAACTACCATTGGAATCCTAATAGGGACTGCATTGAATCTATAGATGGCTTTGGGTAGTATGGATATTTTAATAAAAATTTTTCCAATCCATGAACACAGAATACTTTTTCATTTATTTGTGTCTTCTTCAATTTCTTTCATCCTTGTCTTAGAGTTTTCATGTAGAGATTTTTCACCTCCCTGGTTAAATACATTTCTATGTATTTTATTGTTTTTTGATGCTATTGTAACTGGGATTTTTTCTTTCTTTTTCAGATAATTTGTTGTTAGTGTATAGAAACGCTACTGGTTTTTGTATGGTAATTTTGTTTCCTGCAACTTGACTGAATTAATTGGTTAAGTCTAACAGTTTTGTTAGTAAAATCTTTAGGATTTTCTACATAAAAAAATTATGTCATTTGCAAAACAGGGATGATTTTACTTCTTTCTTTCCAATTCTGATGACTTATCATATTTCTTTTTCTTACTTGTTTGCTCTGGCTAGGACTTCCAGTACTATACTGAATAGGAGTGGCGAGAGGGGCACGTTCTCTTGTTCCTGATCTTAGAGGAAAAGTTGTCAGTTTTTCACCACTGAGTATTATGTTATCTGTGGGCTTGTCCTATGTAGCCTTAATTATGTTGAGGTGTTTTACTTCTGTACCTGGTTTAAGAGTTTTTATCATGAATAGATGTTGAATTTTGTCAAGGGTTTTTTCTGCATCCATTGAGATTATTATTTTTTTATTTTATTAATGGGAAATATCACATTGATTGATTTGTATATGTTGAAACATTCTTGCATACCAGGGATAAATCCCACCTGACCATGGTGAATGATTTTTTTAATGTGCTGCTGAATTCAGTTGCTAGTATCTTATTGTGAATTTTTGCATCTACATTTATCAGAGATATTGGCCTGTATTTTCTTTTCTGGTAGTGTCCTTTTCTAGCTTTGGTATGAGCATGATGCTGGCCTCATAAAATGAGTTTGGGAGTTTTCTGTCTTCTTTTGTTGTTTGGAAGAGTTTGAGAAGGGTTGATATTAATTTTACTTTAAGCATTTGGTAAAATTGACTAGTGAAAACATATGTTTGACATTTCTTCATTGGGAGATATTTTTTTTATTACTGATTCATTCTCCTTACTTGTAATTAGACTACTTACAATTTCTATTTCTTCCTGAATCAGTCTTGCTAGGTTGTATATTTTCAGGATTTTTCAATTTCTTCTAGGTTATCCAGTTTATTGGAGTAAGATTATTCACAATAGCCTTTTATGGTCCTTTATATTTCTGTGGTATCAGTTGTAATGTCTCCTCTTTCACTTATAATTTTGTTGAATAGGATTTTTCTCTGTTCCTTGGTTAGTCTAGCTAAAGTTTTGTCAATTTTGTTTATATTTTCAAAGAACCAACTCTTAGTTTTGTTAATTTTTTCTGTTCTCTATTTCATTTATTTCCACTCTAATCTTATTTCTTTCCTTTTACTAACATTGTTCTCTTTTTCTAATTCCTTGAGGTGTAGAGTCAGGAAGTTTATTCAAAATCTTTCTTATTTCTTAATGCAGATGTTTATTGCTATGAGCTTCCTTCTTAGGACTACTTTTGCTTCATCCTGTAAATTTTGGTATGTTGTATTTCCATTTTCATTTGTTTCAAGATGCTTTTTCTATTTCTTCTTTAAATTCTTCTTCAATCCATTGCCTGTTCAGGAGAGTGTTGTTTAATTTCCATGTTTTCGTGGGTTTTTCACGTATTATTGATTTTTAGTTTCATACCATTGTGGTCAGAGAAGAAAGAGTATAATTTCAATCTTCTCGAATTTGGTAGGACTTGTTTTGGGATCTAACATATGGTCTATGCTAGAAAATGCCAAGGTCTCAGCACTGGTTGTTACAGGCTCCTCCCCACTTTTCCATCAGAATCAGAGTCCCAGGAATCAAGCCCCACAGATTCTCCCATGATCTCTATGAATCAAGACTGAAGTGGGGACTCACAAGAAAGTACCCATAATACTGAAGGGTGATGTTGGGTGTCACCCCGGCCTCTTTTTTTTCCACTAGAGAAACTGTAGCTCAGGGGAGGCCCCTCAATGCGGTGCTGGGACGGCCTAGGGGAGAAGCAATGTGGCCCATGCATAGCCATTCCTCTTACCATTGTAATGTGGTCTGTCTTGGTCTCTATGCTGCAAGGGATCCTTCAGTCTCACCTCAGTGTTCTAGAATGTTTTCAGTGTTGTCCATGAATAGTTGTTAGTTCTTCTTGTGAGAGGGAGCAAAGTTGGGAACAACCTATGTCACCATCTTGGTAACATCACCCTTCCACATTTTCTTTATCCATTCCTCTGTCAATGGACATTTAGGTTGTTTTCATATACTGGCTATTGTAATAATGGTGCAAGGAGCATGGGAGTGCTGGTATCTCTTCCAGATCCTTATTGCAGTTCTTTTGGATAGATCTCCGAGAGTGGGGTTGCTGGATCATATGGCAGTTCTATTTTTAATTTTTGGAGGAAACTCCATACTGTTTTCTATAGCAGCTGTGCCAATTTACATTCCCACCAGCAGTGTACTGGGGTTCCCTTTCATCCATATGTTCACTAACACTTGTTGTCTTTCAGGGTTTGTATTTTTTTTTTAATTGGGGAATTGGGGGATGAGAACAGCGCTGGGGAATTGGGGGAAGGGGAACAGACAAGTTGCTGTCGTTTTGGTCTTCAGTCTGGTTGTGAAGGACGTTGTTTCACTGGCCCAAGTTGGCACCATCATTGAGTTCTTCCCGGGCGAGGCAGATCAGTCACCAGCTTCTGGATGGCTGTTCACTGCAGCTGCTGGCTGCTCATGCTGGCTGCTGGCTACAACATGGTAGCCCATGACAACCCACTGCAGCAGGGGCTGCAGCCTACATCATCGCTGGCGACTCACAGCAGCCCAGCTCCAGGTTGAGCTGTTGTTCAGCATCTTAGCTGTGGAGGGCAGTGTCACTGGCCCTCATATGTGGGATCCAAACCAGGGCCCTCTGGTGTCCCAAGCCAGTTCTTAACCATCACGCTACTCGGCCGTCCCTGTATTTATTATTATTATTTTTTTAACAGACATCCTGACAGGCATGAGGTGATAGTTCATTGTGTTTTGATTTGCATTTTTCTGATGATTAGTGATGCTCAGCACCTTTTCATATAACTTTTGGCCATTTGTATGTCTTCTCTGGAAAAATGTTTGTTCAGGTCCTCTGTCCATTTTTTTTTTAAGATTTTTTTATTGGGTTATTGGGGAAGGGGAACAGTGTTGGAGAATTGGGGCAGGGGAACATTGTGTTTCTCCAGGGCTGGTCAGCTCCAAGTCAAGTTGTTGTCCTTCAGTCTTAGTTGTGGAGGGCACAGCTAGCTCAGCTCCAAGTCCAGTCACCATCCAGCCACCCGTCAGCAGCTTGTGGCCGCTCAGCTCAAGGTGCCGTGTTCAATCTTAGTTGCAGGTGGGCAAGCCCACTATCCCATGTGGGAGTCAAACTGGCAATCTTGTTGTTAGGAGCACATGCTCTCACCAGCTGAGCCATCCTGCCACCCATTGGCAGCTTAGCTCGGGTGCAGCTCACTGGCCCATGTGGGAATCGAACCAGCAAACCGATTGTTCAGAGCTTGTGCTCTAAACCAACTGAGCCACTCGGATAGCCCCAGTCCATTTTTTAAACAGGTATTTGGTTTTATTTGTTGTTTTTTTGCAAAATACTGTGTATAAATTTCAGGTACAGTTGAAAGAGTATTATTAAAAAGAATACCCATCATTCAGCTCAAGACATAATTTTGCCAATACTTTTAGAATATGCTGTGTGTCCATGTCTAATCATATCCCCTTTCTTTCCACTCAGAGTTAAACACTATTTTATGTTGATTGTTCTTGTTTTTCTTTATAATTTTACTTCTTATGTGTCCAACTCTCATCAAACTATTTTACTGGTTTTACCTATTTCTAAACTCAAGTAAAGGTATACATTTCAGTGTATTTCTCTGTTTCTTAACATAGGATTCATGCATGTTGACAAAAGCTGTAGTTTATTTTCAGCTCTTGTGTAGTATTCCTTTGTTTGGATATTCCACAATATATTTACCAGGCTTCTTTTGTCATTAAGCATTGTGGTTTGGTTTTGCTTTGTGTTACTATTACAAACCATGCTGTTATGAACTGTCAGGATACAGTTCTCCATGAACCTCATTCGCGTTTGTTGCTGAACATTTAGGCATTAACAGCCAATTTGCTCCAGTATTCTCATTTTAGGAATATCTGTATAAGCAAACAACCCAGGAAAATGGAGACAGGGACTTGCTCTGGAGTTCATTTATTTATGTTTCCAGAAAATAAAGATGGAGACACACCCCTCCCAAAAGATATTCCAGGATAATGAAGATAGAGATGCCTCCTCCTCTCCCCAGAGAGAATTGCTTACATTTGAGGCCAATCAGATAATGTCACTCTCTGGATGGAAGGATAGGCACGTGTGTCAGCAGCCCTTACATAAGCTCAGCCTCTCTTCATCTCAGGGTTTCTCTCGGTAATGCATTTTCATTGCTTGTACAAGCAACACCTGGCCCTCATCACATCACCCTGAGGGAATCGGGGGCTGCAATGTTACTCTGACTATGGCTTTTGCTGTGAATAATAATCTATCTTTTGTCTCTAACCCTGACACCTTGTGTCTTTCTGCCAGTACCTATGAAACTCTGACTGGCTAACTTGTTAGCTTGTTAGCAGGATGAAATCATCAAGTTTCTGACTTGATGGGTTAACATGAACATTCTTGTACCTGCCTCTTAGAGCACTTGGTCAAGAATTTCTTAGGGGATATACCTAGAGGCAGAATAGCTAGTTTATAATTTCACTAGTTAGTGCAAAGTTGCTATTAACAGTGGCTAATCCAATTTATACTCCACTCAGTAATGTGAGTTTTTGGCTCTGTATCTTCACCAATACCATGCTTGATATTCTCAGTTTATTAAGTTATTCTCCACCTGTTTGGTGTGAAAAAGCATCTTATTGTGATTTTAATATGCAATTCACTGATCTAATGCAACTAAGTAATTTCTTATAATATATAATAGTTATCACTGTTTCCTTTTTTAAGGAAGGCCAGTTCATGATTTGTTCTATGTTTCTATTGGGTTGATTGTCTTTGTCTAGTTCATTTCTATGAGTTCTTTATTTTTCTGGAGCCTAGTCATTTATTAGTTATATAGTATGTAAATATCTTCCCTCAGTTTTTAAATTTTATTTTCTTTATCATGTATTTTGAGAATTAGAAAATTTTACTTTTAATGTGGTAAAATGTATCAATGTTTTTCTTTATTATTTTTGCTTTTGGATCTTGTTTAAGAATCATTCCCTACACCACAAATTATAAATTTTTGTATTCTTTTTTGAAATTTAACATTTTGTGTTGAACACTTAAGTGATTGAACCATCTAGAATTTATTTCTATGTATGTTTAGGGAGAAGAATCCACTTTGTTTTTCCAGTGTGGGTAAGAAATTGTCTGAGTATAATTTATTGAACTGCCCCATCACTTTCACACTGAGCTGCAATGCCACTGTTGTCATGTATCAGATTTTGACATATAAGTGGGCTTCTTCTAAGGTATTAGGGTCCCTTGTTGTATTTGTCACTTCCTGCCTCAATGCTAATTACTTTACATTACTATAGTTACTATAGCATTATAATAAGTTTTGTTAGCTAATATGGCCAGTTTGTCTCTACTTCTTCAAATATGTACTTGCTTTTCATTTTAGAATCAGGCTGTTTAATTCTGAAATAAAAGGGAATTATTTTAATTAGATTTTAATTAGAAATACATTTAATCACACATTGATTTGGAGAGTATTGCTGTATTTACAATATTGTGTATATCTAGCCAGGAACATGTTATATCTTCCCCTTTCTTTAGATTTCACCAAAAACATCTTGCACATCTTTTGTTAGATTTGTACTGATATTTATGTTTTATGTTGTTGTTAGTGTTAAAAATGGCATCTTCTTTTTAAATTGAATTTTCTAATTTCTTGTTGCTGGAGTGTAGCAGTAAATTGAGCTATGGTATGATATTGCTAAACTCTCTTATTCTTATAATTTGTCAATTATTATGAATTTTGATGTAAAAATTGTATCACTGCTAATAATGAAATGTTTCTCTTTCTTTGTGATTTTATTTTTTCTTCCTGTCTTAGATCACTAGTTAATGCTTCTTGGAAAATATTGCATATATATGGTGTTAGCAGGCTTTCTTATATTTATTTCTCAGTTTTAAGAAAAATGCTTTTGAAATTTTCCATTGAGTGTGATGGTAATGTAGTCCCTTTAAGAGGTTGAGAACATTTTCTATTCCTAGTTTGCTAAGAGACATAGGAATTTTGAATTTATAAACTGCTATTTCCTTGTCTAGTGAGACAGTCATGTAGTAAATTACAGTAACAAAATTAATGAACTTTTGTATTGAAACAACTTTGTTCTTTGCATTAAACTCAATTTTATGCATTGGAGAATTTGAATTTTTTGTGGGGGGGCAGGGTGCAGGTTTCCATCTATTCTATGACTGAGCATGACCTGAGGTTTTTTTGTCTTGTGTTCTCCATTTTTTATTTGTGCATCATTGTTATTCTAGCTTCATTTAATTTTGTCATCAGATCTTTTTTAGTCCCTTTTTTGTATTAAGCACTGTTCTAGTGCTTTGGAAAAATCGATGAATAAAATAGTGAAGATCCCTGCTCTTGTTGGGCTTACCTTTTAATATAGCAAAACAGATAATAAATTATACTTAAAATAAATCATTTAACTATATAGTATATTAGAAGAGGATATATGCTATGGGAAGAATAACGCATGAGGGGGCAGTTTCAGGGGTGCAAGGAAGGCGGCTTGCACTTTCAAATAGAGTGGTTAAGGGTGTTGTAATTGAGTAGGTGACATTTGGGGGAAAGCTTTGAAGAGGGTAAAGTAGTGAGCCACATGGTTATCTGGGACAAGATCATTCTAGACAGAGGGAAAATTTTTTGCAGAGGTCCTAAGGTGGGCATGTCCACAATGTGTTCCAGAAACATCAAAGATGGCAGTGTGGCTGGGGGCGCTGAGTGAGGGAAGAATAGTCAGATAAAATGCCAGAAAGGCAGTACAGTCAGGTCATATAGGACATTTAGTAATATAAAAACTTGGCTTTACGCTGAGGGAAACCAGCCGCTATTAAAATGTGAGAGCAGGAAAATCATGTGAGCTGTCTCGCATGTTAGGAGGCTGATTTACAGCTAATGTGCTGAGAATAGACTGCAAGGAAGCAAAGACAGAAGCAGGAGGCTATTGCAGTAATCCAAGCAAGAGACTAGAGGAGTTGGCAGTAGTGGTGGTGGTGAAAAGTACTCAGGTGATGGATATTTTTTGAAAGTAAATCCAACAGCATTTCCTGACAGATTGGATGTGGGGAGTGAGAGGAAGAAAGGAGTGAAAGATGGATCCAAGGGTTGGTTCCGAACAACTGAAGGTGGGAAGATGCAGGTGGAGGCAGGTTTGGTGAGGAGTGGGGGAAATCAGAAATTCAGCTATAGACTATTACGTTTGGAAAGCGTTTTAGATTTCCAAGTGGAAATGCCCAGTGACAGTTGTATATATGAATCTGGAGTTTAGGCCAGAGGGAGACCTACATTTTTTAGTCAATATACACTAAAAAGTTAAGTATAGAGAAAAATAAGAAGTACATACTCAGGCCTATGTGGTCAGGGAGAAGAGGATGAACCAGCAAAGGACACTGACAAGATTTTCTGCTCATTTTCAAGGAACCATACATATAGTATGAACTCAGGCCCTAAACTTCTCTGAATGTGAGCTCGTGGTAAGAAGCTTTTTATGGTCTCCTTCATCCAGATTCCGGCCATGACGGTAATATGGAGACTTCCTAGACCAAGTCTGCAGTCCAGCCTCCCACCATTCACAGAGCTCTGGCTTGATTCCTCTCCATTGCTCTTGTGACTCTCACAATGCAGGTTCTGGGCCAGTGGGCATAGGCACCTAGCCCAGGGCAAACTTAATACCCACAGTCTTTGTATTCATTTCATTATTGACCTACAGAGAATTGCTTTACTTTCCATTACTTCAACTGTGCATTAACAAATTATAATTTTAGCTAGAATTTAGATATAATGTACCTGGAGAGATTTGTCTAAATTGCTATATCACCCTGGTCAGATTTGCTATGGAGAATTTGGATTTTATTTATTTATCTATTTATTTATTTATTTATTTGGAATTTTTAGATTGGTTGTAGGGTATGAAAAAAAAAATTGAAAGGACTCAGGGATGACGATAAAGGTTTTGGATTGACTAGTAGAGTAGCCATTTACTGAAATGGTGGAGATGACTGGATGAATCCTCCTTTTTGTTATGGCATGAGTCAACCGTTGAGGCAGAATAAGGTAAAAGAA
Organism: Hipposideros armiger; assembly: GCF_001890085.2. Lineage (NCBI taxonomy): Eukaryota > Metazoa > Chordata > Mammalia > Chiroptera > Hipposideridae > Hipposideros > Hipposideros armiger. Next base: position 44,215 of record NW_017732194.1, read on the forward strand.
CTGCTGAAGATTTGATGAAGATTTCCTAACTCACTGATTCAAATACATACATAAATCCCAAATTAGAGTTACCTGTTTCAAAGTAATCATCTTGGGAAATCTTTCATTTATTCCAATGATGCTGGCATTTCAAAATCGTTTTGAGACTCCTTTTTAAAGATTGCTCTCAAAACCTGTAGAATATATTTTTTTCTCAATATCCTGTGGAGCAGTAAATCTCTGGTCTATGAGGATGAATTCACTTTTTAGAAACAGCCAAAAAATCATTTAGTACTGGGCCTGTTGAAAAAAGGTGGTTGATCAAAGTAGAGAGTGATTGTTTGGGGTCTAAAATGAGTATGACCACAAGTTAATGACTGGTTTTCTTTTGTGATGTCTGTGCTGGCTTGTGCATATTTCAACATATGTTATCAATGTGTATTTATTGATGATGGACCTCTTTATGGCATGACCAGTGACCCTGGCCAGAGAGAGTCAAAATCATGCACTATTAATCTGAATGAGTAATAGTGAGGAGACAGCAGGAATCACGCACTTTCTAATATATCTAGCTCCTTTGTTTATCCACTGGAGTTTAGTGTAGCCCTACTGAGGATAGTGCTTGTCAGTGGTGCCGACTTTGAATGACAAAGTCTTCGCATAACCTTCAAGCAAAGTCTCAGTCCAAACCTATCAAGGAGGGCCTAGGGAGTCCCCCAATAGCAATAAATGTCTCGTATTCATTTTTCACCAGATAACACTGTGGCTCTAGGTCCTGGAAGAAAATCTCACGGCTGTATTACATTTCAAATGCTCCTGATTCCTTTTCTTATTGGCTTCCTTTTAAGGAAAAAAATGAGGAGTTCTTTTGTCATTTATTTTTTTCATTCATTTATGTCCTTTTTGTTTCCTTTTCAGTTCAAATGTCCTAGATAATTGTACTGTAAATAATCTTAAGTGATTCTCACATTCACTTTAACATAATTTTCATGGATCTCTTCATCTATAATAAATACGTCTTCTTGGCTTTTGTGACAGTGTTAATAATTTTAAATCATTTTACCATTAAAGCGTGAGGCTGGCAATTATAATAAAATGTTTCTACTTCTGTATTTGTATGATATGTTTTAAGATAAAAACTATGGATTTTTGCATGACATTAAGTTTCTAATGCAAAAACAGCTAAGGATTATGATGTCTGACTTTTTGTATTATGTAAGTCATGTGTTTTTAGATAGTTGAGTGATTTGTATTAGGCTTAACTGAATTGTGCTTCTATTTTTCCCATGAAAAGTCATAATGGTTCTAAACTGGATTAAGAAATATAAAATCAAATGTCCCAAAGTGACCAATATCAGATTTAGAAAATAATTTTTTAAAGATGCTGTAGTTTAATAGCTAACATATTTTTTATATTCCCACTTATGGTTCATTCTCGCAATTTTTTTTGGTGGGGGGTGAGGAGGATTCTTGTTATATGATTAGAAAACAGAGACAGAGAATCTAGCTAAATTTATTTCCTAAATTGCACAGACATGCTGATGGCAAACCAACTAGATGTTCTCAATGTACATCTTTCACTTACTTGCTTTTTAATTTTAAACATAACTTCTGTGATAAACTGGGAGAACAGAGAAAGTGTCCAAGGACAAATGGAGTTAGAGAAGGCTCATATGTATAGAAAGGTGTACTGGACTTCTAAATCCTAGTGACAAGGGGTCAGTGAATCAAGGAAGCAATTCTCCCTCTTAACCCATAGTGCATCTACTCAACAAGATAAGGAGGAAATAGTGGAAAATAAGTAAGGGAAGGTGACTTTTGATGATTTCTAATTTCATAAGTGAATTCCTGGGCATGGTCAGGCTGTATGCTCCAAGTGTATAGAAATACGTGACATGGACCAAGTCTATCTCTTCATTAGCTGATAGAAATAATACAGGATGAGCTGGTCTGATTTGAAATCCAGTTGCCTGCATTTGCATGCTCAAATTTAAATAAGTGGAAAATGTATATGCAATTAGATGTTCTGAGATACACAGAAATTGTTATGCATGTGTATGCACGTGCACATAAACACTTCCTCATGTGCTTTGTGTCAGACGTAAAGTACTATTGATTCTCTTCACTATAACATATATATCCATTAAGGAGTTACTCAGGAAGGAAAAAAATAGAAAATGAAATGATTTTCAAGTGTTCTTCAGTGATGAACTGATCATCAATTATGAAATGATGAAAAATAATCATGAAGAGTTATAGACACAGGTAAACAATTATATTAAATCTAAATACAAAATCCTCATAAATGTGTGAAATTATGTAAAATATATATATATATATATATATATATATATATATATATATATATATATATGGAGAAGGACAAAGACGTGAAGGCCATATTACAAAATAAAAAGTTACAGCACACTTATGTATGCATTTATTCTTTGACCCAGTGATCCTATTATAAGAAATCTATTCCAAAGATACACAGGCCAAAAATGCAAAAGGCCGTATATACAAGGCTATTTATTGTCATCTTATTTATAATAGTGGAAGACTTGAAACAACTCAAGTGTTCAGAAAAGAGAGGACTTGAATAAACTACAGGACATCCACAAATTAGAATATTATGCAGCTGTGAAGAGGAAGGCAGATGATTCTCGATACTGAGTCAGGGCAATTTCCAAAATGTGTTGTTAGTGGAAGAGCAAAGTGCAAAATCTTGTTCATAGTTAAGAAATTGGAAGAAATGTCAACATATTTATGTATGGACATATTTCAGTTATACTTATTTTTAAAAATCTTTAAAAACTAAATCAAAAATTAATAAAATTGGTGACTTACATTGGGAGAAAAAGAACAGGATGAAAGAGAAAGGGAATAAATTGACACTTCTGTGAATATACTTTGTTTTATAATTCTGGCTTTGGAATCACGTAAATAATTGATGCAATTAAAAAAATGTATAATCCAAAGGAAAGAAAAAATTAATATTAAAAGCAAACTGAAAGAAATTATTCTGTACATACAAATTACATATAAAGTTAATGGGAAAACCACAATGACAATCAATTTTCTTTAACTGATTTTTAAAACACAGCATTTTGACTATACTCTTAATGGAATATTCTCTAAAAGTGAAAGAACCACAAAGGTACAAAAGTGCATTCAGTATCTTATTAGTAGTACTAATATTAGTAGTGTTATATTGAAATTTTAAGAATGTATTATAATATAAAACAAATATTTATGTTATTGTAAATAGGAACCATTATGCTCAGCATATGAGATGAGATACAGCTATAAAATAAAATATATTAAGTCAAAGCACTATAATTTCAACTATAAGTTTCCATATAAGCTCATGGTTTATTTTTCTCCTTCTAATAAAAATATATTTGTAATTCTCTTCCATTAAATGGCCTAGAAAGATAACCTAGTTGGAATAGACATGATGGTCACAGAGATAAGGGCGTTTTCTAAATGTTCACAGAAGGTGATCATTCAGAACCCTTCCATTGGAAGTCTAGAAATTTTGCATGGAGCAGTATTTGACCCACCATGGGCTGCTCATAAAAAAAATTTTAGGGCTGGCCGAGTGGCTCAGTTGGTTAAGAGCTCGCTCAAGAGTTTGAGCTCTGAGCAACAGCGGTTCAAGTCCAGCCTGAGCTGAGCAGCCGCTGAGCTGCCAACAGGTGGCAGGGTGGCTCAGCTAAAAAAAAAAAAAAATTTAGTGCACCCCACTCTTAATCTTATGTTATTAAGCCACACTCTTCATGAACTCCTACTAAAATAAAACACTCAAGACATAATAGGATATTGAGAAAGACCAAAAATGCATTTAGATGATTTCTTTAGTATTTCAGAGATTATATAAAGAAGAAAAAAGGTTTAAAAAGTTGCTATTTTCAGACAATGGGCTAGTATCTTCCTCTGTAAATTCTCACATTGAAATAAACTAAAAATTTTGCCTTGTGTTGTCCTCCTTATCAAGTAAGAAACAAAATTAAGCACAAATATCAACATTAATAGAGCAGTAATCAGAGCCATAATTCAACTCATAACTGCTCAAACTAGATGGTCATTTGGAAGTTTAGATATAATTTATTGAAAAAGTCATGTTCAGTGTTTCTCTGGAATCTTATTCCTTTAAAATTACCTTAAGGGTTATTAAAAATAATTTGCAAATGTACCTTCACCATCTGTGTTATGTTCTGCCTAATAACAATGTTCCAGTGTGATTATTTTAAAACATTATGTAAAATGACAAATTAGTTGTTGAAAGTATGTTTGTAAAAAATAATAAACCAAAAAAAATATTTAAACACCCAAAAAGAGAATCAAAAGGACAAAATAATGAACCAGGTCCACAGTAAAAACTACCAAACTGATCTTTGAAGAAAATGTCTAAAACTAATAGTAAACACAATCAATATTTTGGAGATTACTAATTTTTTTGTTCAATAAGATCATTAAATTAAAAGCCTGTGGACATTTCTGACAATATGGCTTTAAAATTTGGTTACCAGAAGGTAAGGGAGAAAGAGGGGGGTAATAGATGAGAGTAAACGGGATCAAACATATGGTGATGAAAGGAGAACTGACTCTGGTTGGTGAACATACAATGTGATATATAGATGATGTATTACAGAATTGTACACTTGAAACATATAACTTTACAAACCATTGTCACCCCAGCCAATTTTAATTTAAAAAAAATTCAAAATGTCATGGTTATGGGGACTACTGACTTCAAGTAAAGGATCCAAGAGTGTCTCTGAACTAACCTTAATTAATTCAAGTTCCAAATAATGTCACAGTGTAAACATCTCCTTCTGACCTTCCGAAACAAAACAAGCACCCCCCCAAAAAAAAAATTGGCTTGCCAATGCATTTAAAAATTCATGTATCTGCCTGATAAATGCATAAAAGAAATTCCTTAGAAGGATAATCAGTAGCCCACATAGAGAGGAGAGCCCAAGATCTAGGCATGGGGCTATGAAGCCGGTAAAACTACTGAACAGGTTTGGTGAGGGCATTGCTGCTGCGCTTCCAGTGCCCAGAGCACTCACTAAACACTCTATGTTGCTACTGGCACCACTATCAACAGCTGCCACCTTTCTGCTCCCATTTCAAAATAGGTGACAGAGGCATTCCATTGGAGAAGCCTAAGTCATGTACTCAACACCTGTCTGCAAGGAGAGCTGGGAAAGGAAAGACCCGCCATGTTTAACTTCTACAGTGGGACACAGGCTCTTTCTCCTACCAAGACTCATAATGGAAGGACTTCAGATGCTGGGTTGACAAAGGGAATGGCAAATATCCACTCCAAGAGGGGTCTGGTAGGACTATGACAAGACAACCAGATACAAAAACACAACAGCCTCTTACCAGATTGTAGTGCATTCTTTATTTACGTGTGTTGCCTTCACTAAAATGTGACCTCCTTGAGGACACCAGCTATGTCTTAATCCCATGTGTGTCTTTAGTGCTTCATACAGAATCTGACATTCTCAACAAGTATTTTTTGAGTAAACAGAGAAATGAATGAATGAGTGAATGTGTGAAGGAAGGAAGGAAGGAAGGAAGGAAGGAAGGAAGGAAGGAAGGAAAGAAAGAAAATATAACTAAGCATTCTTACTTCTCAGTGGTAATAGACTTGGGTGGCCTAATGACATCTAACTTCCTCAGTATATTTCCTTGGCATAGTTGCCCAGAGCACAGGTTGAGTCTTAAATATCCAAAGACATTTTGGAAAACTTAATGGTGACAACTGTCTTTTCTGTGAGAGGACAAATATTCTGGGATTCGAGCCCAGAAATTTAGACATGGGAGAATGAGACTCAATATGGGAAGGGCCTCTTGAAGCAGGCAGCTTCTGGAAAATCTATGGGTCTTCTTTCATTTCTGGTACAGCCTGCCTCTTGTTAGCCCTTCCCAAATGATCCATCCCCATTAGTGTCAGAGTTGGCTCTTTGATAAAAGTTAATGATTGATTCAAAGAACTGATTTATTACACAATCAACCCAAAAGTTCTGATTAGCATGTGACTAATTGGTTCCCTTCTCTTCAAAAGAAAAACCAGGACACATAAATTGAACTTTTGGGGTCAAAGACAGCAAAATATATGACTCTGTAAATTCATCTCAGAACGTTTTCAGAATGTTGTGATTAGATGTTTTCAAATATTACATCATTCAAGATTAAACATACTAAAAATAAGTTTTCAAGGATGGCCTAAGGGTCATTTTAAGGGATCTTGAAAAGGGACTCTGTTATTCAAAGGTTTTATAGAGAAGATACATAATTCATTAAACAAAGTAATTTGCAAATCATATTAGGTTAAACGTAGAATTTTAGGAATAAGTGTACAAGTATTTTCAACCCATGGAAAGAGTGTTTACTTAGATATCTAACAGCAGCTGAGTTGCACATAAAAATACATGTTGTATGGCGATAATCACTACCTGCACAGTCTATGCCACTTCAACAGAGAAGTATTTAAGCACACAAAGATAGCCTTAGCAAAACATTTGTTAGTCTTTAATTTGAAAACACATCCTGCTGGATGACCTATTTAATTCTCATTGTTCTTTGTAGCTAAGAAACAACACAATCCAAAAATCTCAAAAAATAAACTGGAGAATAATTCGTACTTTCAGTTCCATCCTATGCTTATTTACTTCTGTAGGGTAAATGATTGTTTTTTGTTTTTTCTGTGGGACTTTTGTAAATGATTGTTTTTTCCCCAAATCAAATTTGTATTACTTCATCACTTTCTTCCTGACCAAAAAGGAAACAGAAGCTTGAAGAAATATGTTACGTGGGATTTATTGTCTGCTTGAAGAGTCTACTTCTGGTTCTGTCCAGAAAGGTTTAGATCAGTGGCTTTAAAACTCTGACTCAGGCACTGACATAAGGATCCTAAGAAAGTGGAAAAGGAAGATGTGAGCAGGGCTAAGAGAGGTAGCTGGTTATTTATTAGGATTGGATTTAAAGAGACAAACACCCTGTGAAAGTGTGACTTGCAGATACGTTGTCTATATCTCTTCTTTCCACATCCACTTTCTGTTTTTTGGTTTTGGTTTTATTGAGCAACAGTGTGTTTTTTCAGAACCCATTAGCTCCAAGTCAAGGCATTGTTTCAATCTAGTTGTGGAGGGTGCAGCTCAGCGGCCCATGTGGGGATCGAACTGGCAACCTTGGTGTTATGAGCACTGCGCTCTAACCAACTGAGCTAACCGGCCACCACCACTTTCTGTTTTCTTGTAGTTGATTTCTAGCCTTTGAGGATTTTTTCATCTAATACCAAAAGACATGGGAAGACAGTAAATGAAGGCAGCGAAGAGACTCAGCTCTTCCATGGAGTCCTGCTGCAAAGGGAAACAGAGAAATGGACATTTGCCATGAGGCATGTGCATGTATGGGGAGGTTCTCTTTTTTGAAAGGAAAGAGAAAAGATCATTGTTGTAGTGATGCCTTTAAGTGGGCAAAAGGGAATGGGATCCAAAATACAAGTGGATGTGTTGGCTTAAGGTAGGAGCACAGACAGTTCATCCATGAAAACAGGAGGTAAGGCAGCATGGGAGCTTCTGGAAGCTCTCTTCTGACTGTTCCTATTTTTGTTAGGAGATAGGAAGCAAGATCATCTGAAAAAGTGAGAATTGATTAGGGAGTATTGAAGGTTTGAGTAGAGATGATTTCGGTATAAAATAGAGAGAGAGAGAAAGAAGAGAGAGAGAGAGAGAGAGAGAGAGAGAGAGAGAGAGAGAGAGAGGATGTAAATGGACAGGGAAGTACAGCATTTTTAGGCATTGTTGGAGGTTGGTGACATTAGCATGGTTGGGTATTTTTCTCCAGCCAGGTTCAGCAGCACAAAGTATTGGCCTTGAATAGGCCAAGTTTGAGTTTAATCAGCGTTGAGGTTTTACCTTTGAGGACAGTGGGATGGGGAGGGGCATGGGATAGCTGAGGGTATAAAATATGAAGTTGTAATGATGGGCCATGGAACCCAAGCTGGCTAACAAGGAACATGAATACAAGAGAGGACTGAGGGACATTGAAAATAGAAAAGGGCCAATGAATTTCAGGACCCAGAGGGGGAAAGGACTGTTGAATATAAGGTAATAAAGAATGTGAGCTTCCAAATGGAAGGTGCTGGTAAAACAGTAGACACTAGAAACTGAGATTTTGGAGACTGTGCAGTTATTGGTAATGACAAAGTCAAGAAGGGACAGCAAGGTCATTCACAGAAAGATCAGGTACTGAGAGGCCAGGGTATTGGAAGGATCATCTATTTATATGCTAAAATCACTATGAATTATTAAAGGAGTATTACAGATAGTAACAAAGATCCATAAGCTAAAATCCTCAAGAAATGAGAACAGAAACCTGGAAGCATATAAACATTTAAAACAAACATTTATAAGCACAAAAAAGCTAAAAATGTAGCAATAAATAGACTGTGAAAAGGAACCTGGTTAACAGGATGAGAGCTGACAGGAGAGGGCAGAGCCCTTCCTTATTCAGCCTTGGCTGGCAACATGCCCATCAGAAGACTCAAGCTTTCTGCCGCTCTGCAGGTGTCCATGAGGACTGCAAAAGCATTACATTTGATTTGAGGATTACAAATACATTTTGGTCAGAAGGAGAATGCACAAATGCAAAATCCACAGATAGTAAGGATCAACAGTATATTGGAAAGAACCCCTGGGAATGTGTGGGTGCTGTTCCGGGTGTCACCTCTGAGCAAGTTGACCTTCAGACAAGGCACCTTATGCAGTCATTCCTCAGGCCACCCACACTGGAAAGTGAGGTGAACACTCCTAGCATCACACTGATTTAAAAAAAAAATGTGTGTGTGGAGGGTGATCATATTTAATGGTTATTGGACAGAGAGAAAGGTAAAAGAACATGGTAGCACTAAATTACCGTGTTTCCTAATTTCCTGCCATGCTGCCAAACTGAAAAGTTCTCAAAATCCTCTTCTTTGGGTTGGTCATGCTTGGAAATGGATAGAAGAGTTTTGTCCTTTTGGATAATGACTGGACTGGCATTAGACCCTCCTGAGTGACTTGTTCTAAAGAGCAAGTGATGAAGTAGTCTGGTTTGATCATTCGAACAAATATTTGTACCTTAGGTTCTGGCCTCAGGCCTCTTACAGAATTTGCGCCCCCACCCACACATGTCCACCAATCCCTGTCCATCAAAATGGGGGTGTGTGCCTTAATTGTTCCTCATTATGGTAGTAATAATAATAGCTAATAGCTAAAGAGAGTTTTCTACATGCCAAGTACATTTTCTACAGGTAAGGAGGCGGAGGCTTATAGTTATATTTAGATAATTGTCTCAAGGTCACAGAGCTCTTTAGTGGTATAGATAGCCAGGATAAGGACCTACACATGGAAGTATGTGGTAGACACTGAGCTTGGTACTTCAAAAGCAGGCTATCTCAGCAAGGATGGGCTGAGTTCTGCAACCCCAAAATCACAGTGACTTAAAATCCCAGAGAATACTCTCATGTATGTTACATATCCCTCCTGGATCAGCTGTAGGCCTGCACCATGCTGCCTTCATTCCAGACTGCTCTAGGCTGATGGAGCAGGCACCATCTGAAATATTACCGGTCACCAGAGTAGAGGGAAAGAAGAGAGTATTGCAATAGCACACTGGGTAGGAAAGCTTCTCCCTGGAAGTGACCTTGCCACTTGCGTTCATATATGATTGGCTAAAACAATGTCACATGACCAATCCTAACTACAAGGGGTCAGGAAAGTGCAGCCCCACAAGTCTAGAAGAAGTAGAATATGTGGTGCATCTCATTAATGACCACCGTACAGGAAGGTGCTTACTTTCTCTCATCCTATTTAGCCTGAAGCCATCTCTGAGAAGCAGGGGCCCTCATTTCTGACTCAGCTGCTCTTTTGTTCTTGAAGGATGTGTTCCATTTAGGTAGGAACGGGAGTACTGTTGTGGTCAGATCCTGCTGACTGCCCATAATGATTTTAAAATAACAAATATATTTCTAAATCCTTATTTAAATGGTTGTATAATATTCCAATATATTACGGTTTTGTTATTCAGTAACCAATACCCTACTGCAGACATTTCAGTTGGTGTCAATCTCTCACTATTTGAACCCAGAGTTGCTATAAATATTTTCTATTGGGAAGTTCATGTTTTTCTCCTATTGGCTTGAATATTTGATGTTTAGCTACTAAGAGACTTTTCTTGTCATAAATGTTGCAAACTGCTTCCATCGTTTTTCTGTTTGCCTTTTAAGTGTAATTATGGTATTTTTGGACAGGGAGGTTTTCAAGAACTCTGTTGAAACAGCCACATATGAGTAAAGGATATTTCCATTTCCATCCTGCACATCAAACCAATAGTCAAAGTAAATGAAATCAGATTATGAGCTTTGGGGTCTTAACACCCCATAGCTTTTCTTATCTTCTAGCATTTGTTTGCTTGTTTTTTTAATTGACTCCTTGGATGCTCTGATCTGTATCTCTCTAAACAGTAAAGAATACTAAATGAAACACATGAGAAAAAATATAAAATTTAGTATTATTAAAGGAGAAAAGAGAACACTAGATTAGGATGACAGATAGAGAGAATAATATCCCTAAACAGTGGCCAATACACAAAGATAAGGATCGTATTATTGGGTTGTCAGAAAAGTCATGACAGATTTTTTCTGTGTCTTTGGTTGCAAAAATGCGTCATGACTTTTCCGACAACCCAATACATTTCTCCAGGTCATTTCTCTAATTTTTTTCTTTCTCATTCCTTAGTCTCCAGCATGCAAGTGTATTTGTTTTTTTGTTTTGTTTTGTTTTTTGTTTTTTTGACTTCACGGCACAAACTTCAAACACTTATATTTCCTCCTGTTAGATGACACCCAAGTACAAGTCTAACATTTTGTTCTTTGGTGAAAGAGCAAGTTCATTATCCTCTGGTGATACAAAAATATCTTAAACTAGGGCTTCTTTTACTATCAATATGCCCATCAAACATTGTGGGATTTAGAGAGTCTTGGAGCGTTAAACATTTTTCTTGATGTGCTTGTTTACCACCTGAATGTTTTACAAGTCTTTGCAATTATTTTTACAGAAAAAAAATCATGTAACTAAGATATATAAATGAACTAAGGAAATATTTTTAATTGAAAACTTAATATTCTTAATTATTTTATGCGATACTGAGAAAATTCTAAAGATAAATACAACTGGTTTTAAAATATGATGGTGGTTTGGAGCGAAGCGAGGAAGATATTTCTATGTTACTCTAAATTATATAGTTAAAGTAGTTTCCAATTTAAATGAAATCTTGACTTGACCATAGTTCATGTGACTTCTTTGAAATCCTTACGTAGCATTGCCTTGTTCATGGTTTTTCCCGTAGAAAACAAAACACTGAATTAATACAGAGCCTCTATTCAAGAATTACATTGTAGAACATAGTTTAAAAGCAAATTTGATTTAAAAGAAGGACAAATTCCTCAAATGACTTGGAGAATGAAATAATGTCATTTATTTACAAATTACTGACATCGAAATGTACTGTGGTAGATGTATTATCACCAAGGGAATTTATTAGAAATTATATTCTGATTTTTATAAATGCCCCTTATTGGAAAAATGAAAACAAATTATGTTCCCATCACAAGATGTAGGAGAAAAATATTCCATAGGTGTCATAAATGTTGTTCAACAGAAATGAATAAGAAATATCTATTTTAAAAAGTATTCGGGTAAAATAAGTCATCTCCTGAGAACGGTTTCATTACTAGCTTCAACTCCTCCTGACCTTATGCTGATTATATGATAAAGTTTTATGAGGAGGCATAAAAGTGTAGCTACTACCTCAGTGGGGGAAAGGGGTGCCACTAGCAAGTAGACTGCTTAAACTACTCTATCTTAAATAGTAGCACAAAATTATGCAGAAGGTTTCCAAAGGATAAAAATCATAAATATTTTAGGACCCTGACTGATGGACATTTGGCAATATTTTGAAATATTTAAAAATGGGTAGTATATTTTTCTCTAGGCGAAAGCTATAACTTCAAATGATTGTTGCCTCAGGTCTGAACTAAGCTAAGTAGTATTAGGTTAAGGCTTCTTGAGGAACTATTTCTTTTTTGTGTGCCTGCCCTAAAGAAAATGTAGTGTACCCTTTCTTTTAATAGAGACCCATTTATTGTGTAGTTTAACCTGACGTATCCTTCTGAGGCCTCTTGAGGCAGAGCTGACTGACCATATGTAACAGCTATTCAGCAATGCCTCACAAACACAGAAGCCATTTATTTAGTGACTTTAATTATCTAGAAGATAAACCAATATCAAAGTGCTACAGATGTTTGAATAGCCAAAACAAATAATACACAGGCCCAATTTTATGAGCTCTGTGTTCACTGAAGAATCTTTAGGCCTTTGCTCTCTGGGCCTAGCACAAACTTCAGACGTAATTTTAACTGCTTCTATTTATTTGCTTTCCCCATCTACAGCACATTAGAAGCAATAAAATAGAAGATGGAGACGTTAAAGGCAGCAAATTGACAATAGGAAGAACGGGTAACATATAGCCTGAGCTTAAAAGATGAGAGAAAAATATTAGAGTGTAGATTCAAGAAGTCAAAAATGACAATAATAATAATAATAATAATAATAATAATAACAACAACAACAACAGTAATCTGTTGCCATTTAGTGTGCCATAAATGGCCCTTGTGTCTACCATGGTATAGGTGAGTGAAAGGCTGAGACTGGGGTATGCAAGTATTCCTTCATGAGAGACATGTCATCCTCTATGGAGAAAGTATATTGCCATTAATTTTCACCATGAAATATTGCCAAAGATTTGCACTAATCTGTGCGCACCAAGGAAATTTCTACTTCCCTTCTTAGGGACCCTGACACTGGGAAAAGGGATGACCTCATTAGGAGATCTATGTCTCCAGTCGCTGGAACTCCCACGTTAAAATTAATAAATTGACTTTCTGATTCATATATGTCTTGTCTCATGTAAGTCCATTATGAATCCAATCATCTTGATTATACTAATGAAATCCATTTTTTAGACCTGCAAGTCTAAAGAAATGAACCTTAGTTCCTAGTAGAATTACTAAGCCATGCCACTGTCTGAGGCCTCAGAGCACTAGCCTTCTTCCGTATCTCTTACATAATGATAATTTCTCTTCAGGCAGAGTTTCAGCAGGAATATTCTGATTTAAAAGCTTTCTCTGTATTTCCTTGAGGAACTATTCATTTTCTTAAGGAAATCCTAAGAGCACCTTCTCATTTGCATAAGGCAGAAACATTTTTCAATAAGTCACAGGCTGTGATATTTTTACAAATGACCCAATTACTCCTCTTTTAGAATCTTTAAACATTCATCATTAAAGAATTTCTGGTCACACATACATTTTTTATAATTATGGAGAAATCTCCAAAAATAAAATTTTTGAATCCCAGGAAAAAAAAATGTTATTTAGGATTTACAAGTACTTGCGTGATTTTAAGCCAGTTTGGGGGAGATAAAATTCTGGGTTAGTATTGCAGGCAAGTCTGCCTAGAATAAAACTGTGAGCCTAAAACCTGTACCGGTAAACAGAAACCACCTGAGGTGGAGGGTCTAGCGATTGTCTAGCATCATAAATATTAGTTACCACCTTTTTGTGATTTTTCATTCAGAGTGCGCTAGGCACTGGGCAAAGTTGTATGAAATAGTCATGGTTGCTCCTTACCACTTTAGACATAGTTTGCAAACACAATCATATTTTAAAAAGCACACCTATAGAGAGGCCAAGAGCGAATCTGCGTGTCTTATCTCTGAGTGTACTTATGAGAGCTGCATGTTTAGACAGGCTCGGGACAGTCGGGGGTGGTCTTCTCTTTTTCAGTTTATCAGACGAGTCTTCGTGGTGATGTTTAGAAGACAGGAAAGGGACTGTTGAGTAAATTGCTTATATTTTATATTGGAGCCTGTAAATCATTCAACAGAGAGCCACCCGTGATAAGAGGTAAAGAGTGAGTGTCATTCTACAAATGCAGGTGTATATATCACACCCACAATGTGAGAAAAACATGCCTATTTAGATGGCCACATAAGATAGGAGCCCCTGCACTCAAGATCAAATAAAAACTAATAAAAAAATTAGTTTGTTGCCTCTTCCAACAAGCCCTCCCCGCAAAAAAAAAATGTCTTCACTCATCAGAAAACATGTTTAGAAGATGGTCTCATGCATGATAATCTCAATGGATCTTACAGACAGAGCACTAAACTGTAGATCTAGAAACTGAAAGTCAGTGGCAAAAGGATGGGAACCCAATGTCAGCCCTTCAAGTTATTAGCTCTGCTTTGTCAAGTCTTGGTTAGCACAAACAAGTACAATATGGTTTGTTCCGATCATTTTATTGGTTAATAAAGCATTACTTGAATCTTGGCTCTGTCCTTCACAGCTGGACACTTAACCTTCCTATGCATCACTTTTCTCATCTGTTAAATGGGTATAATAATGCATACCTTCTCTAGGCTGCAGGCAGTTCTAGAGATAAATGTATGTAAATGCACCCAGCATAGCCCTGCCATAGTAAGTTTCCAATAAATAGCAGTTGTCACTAATAACATTTTAGTAAGACTTCATCCCCTGCCCGTTTTGCTCTCTAAACATTACATCTTTACTTAAAAAATATATATATATATATAAGAAGTTGCTAACTTTCCTTTCTGATGGTTTATCCACCTGTAAAACAAGGCCAGCAGTCCAGAGAGCATATTTAAACCAGAGATAAAAATTACGTTTGTAAACTGTTTGGAACCACTTGAGAGAAGGAATTTCCAATTGCATCCTTGGTACTTCAGTAGAAATAAAGTGCTGCCTGGGGAACAAAGTTTCTCCTCATTTACGTAACATGAAATATTCTTCTATAAGACTTAGTGTATTCACAGAGGCTTCCTTTATTGCTGGGAGATTGTTAAAATAACACACAAAATCTGTGTGAGAGAAATAAACCATGACACTATGCATTCGTGGCTTCATAGAGGGATCCCCAGAAGAAAACCTGTGAGAAAGTTCAGAAATCAAAAAAACCAAGAGAAATAAATAGCTCAAATAGAGGATTTTGTGTTTTCTTCCTCATTTGCTTCACTGTTTCCCATACAAGGACTCAGTGATCACAGAAATTTATCCAGAAATATCTATTTTTTGGCAACTATGAGTTGCCAGATTAGGTATCTGTATAAATATTCTTATACAAGCAGTTACTAAAAACTGATGGTTATAATAGTGAAAAGAAACTCAGTAGAAAATTATTTTACAGTCAGGATTCTCATGATGTCAAATAGATTATACTTATGATTCATGATGTGAACCCTTCCAAATACATCCAGTAATTTAGTTTCATAAAAACCATTTCAAACGCATTCGGTGCTCTTTCTAAAAATTAATTTTAAAATATGAAGAAATAAAATTGATATATTAAAAGATTTGGGGACTTGAAAATCAGAAGACAAAGTCTGTGTTTCATACCATTTAATGAAATTTGGAGACAACTAAAGGGAATTTTCCACCTTATCTAACCTAAATGAGAGGACAAAAGAGGGGATAGTCCAGGATGCAAGCAGTGACCTATAAGATTAAAAAGAAGTCTCTTTGTCGCAATTTTATCATCACTTGTAAGTGATAAAGTGCCAAAAGACAGGCTTGTGGCAGTAGCAATATATTTTCTTTGAGGCAGTAAAATCATCAACAAGGTGTCTGTATATGTGTAGCCCTGCCTGAATATGAAAGCAATTTCCCAGAACCCTGGAGCTTAATTCTATTGTTTTCGTCAAGAACGAATATTCTAGATCACAATTTTCAGTGACTGATTGTAATGGACACAACTTGAAAAATGAAGGACAAAGCTCCCCAAGATGATTACAGAACAAGGATCCAATACCAGCGGCAATATTTGCATTTATCTAAAAAGAGATTAAATGCTAACAGATCTGCCATACCTTTGTCTGCATAGAATCCTTACATGCATTTTCTGTTGAAGTAGGGAAAGTGCATGACTAGAATAGAACAAAAAGAAGAAAATAGATAAAACAAATCTAAGGAAAACTAATTTAAGTAGAAGTTTAAGTGGATGTTATACAGTAATACAGAAATTAATATGCACATTAGACTAAAACACTGATTTTTTTAATATTCCATTATTTACAAGTAAAGCAGCTCCACTAAAAATATAAATGCCATTGAATTGTATCGCTTTCAACCATTTCATTTTAGGCTAAGTTTTCAAGTCTAAGGCAAATCCAACGTTGAAAAATATTAACATACCACCTTTGAGTATTTAATCCAGTTATAACCAAAGGCTATTTTCATTATTTAGATTCTCAACAGCCTTTATGGACAATTTTATGGCTAATAATTACTTGTGTAGGCATGTTGCTTAGAAAGGGTAATAACTTATGTGTGAAGAAATAATCAGGTTGTCATGGATCAAAAATTAATTGCTCTCTCTGCTCTTTTGTACCACTTAGTGTCATTGGGTAGGTTCATGCTTTGGAGGTTTTCTTATCCTTGGAAGGGTCTTTTTGCTGGTAGTGCCACAGGGGAAAGGAGGGACATACATAAATGATCTCAAATTAGAGCTTGATAATATTCATTTTACGATGTGCATAAGTGTGTATACTTAAGTAATTGTCAAGGGTACTTGCATGGTTGTTATGGAGACACACAGGATAGCAAATGACAGGAAAGATAAAAAAAAAAAGATTGTAGTCCACAGGGGAAAAGGATTAGCAGAGTACTGATGGCCTGACAACTTTAACGCAAATACTTTGGAAGATACCAGAGAGAAAATAGTAGCATAGAATTCTCAGAAAATAGTGTTTCAATTCATTGCGTTTTTAGAGTGATTATAATAAAGAACTTCTTATTTTAATCCTTAACTTTGAAGATTTCTAACATATTTTGTTAAATTAATTAGCATAGTAAGTAGTATAGTTCCATATTTCATTTACTCTTATGATGATCTAAGGTCTTGCAGAAGGTTCTGCACATCAAATATCACTGTAAAAATTCTATAAATATTGAGAAAAATACTGTAGAAAATTGAATTCAATGTGGGTAAACATAGAACATCCTTAAGGAGTCAATTATGTTATAAATCCCTAGTTTTATCTTCCTTTTTGGAGATTTGCTTCCTGACTTTTAAAAACAGTATTGTGGAAAGATTCTTGTTCATTGGGTATTCCTGTCATTCAAGGTTTCGCTTATCTAGAAAACCATGATAGGAAGAAACAAGCAACTTGATTTTGTGAAACACTACTCTAAGCACACTTTTGAAAATCTTGCTTATTTAAGTAACACACCATAATCATGAAGCTAAAACAATAGTCATGTTATTTCAAGACACTATTTGAAAAAAATATCATGTGATCTCTATCCCTAAAAACCCTCTAAGTGATTAGGCAGTCGCCTGGGTAGAATGGTTTAGCAGTAAGTGATCCCAGAAACAAAAGTTTAGAGCAGAAGAACCCTATAAGTACCCTCTTACATCCAACTCATAGACTCTGAATCTATCCTCGTACAACAAAATTTAAATGGCTTTCTTATTTAGGGAAAAGTTTCTAAATTCTCCATTTTCCCCTATCCCTATAACCACTCAAACTGACTTTTTCGTTACCTATTTTTTGTAAGAGAGATTTCTCCACTCTTGAAGCCTGTTAGTCATTTTGTCTATCCTCTTCATTTTATAGCAGAAAGAACTGCAGTGCACAGAAATCAGATAATTTGTTCAAAATCACACAAATAATACCTTGTAAAGCCAGAACCAGAACCCCAATCTTTCTCTGCTTAGTATATGAGTCATTAATATATTAGTACATTTTTAACAAAGAAAGTAGTTCTGAGTTACTCTATGACTAAACTACATCTAATAGTATAGGCAAAAAAATCTATAAAAGTGTTCCTACATTATATGGCATATGCCCCTTTGTATTATGGCTTTCTTATCCTCCCATCTATGCAACCGCCACCTCATAAATGACGTCTGATAGCCCAGATTCCAATATATCAATAAAGAATTTATCTTTCTGAAAACACAATTCACACCACACTCTAGAAGGTGAGTTTATCTTGGAGGAAATGATTATTATTCCTGGTGCAGAAAATGAGTTAAACTTTGAGAATGGGGAAAAGGAACGTTTTATTTCTCTCTGGTTTAAATATTCTAATGTAGAACTTGCGAGTATATATTTTTATTCATTCAAAGCCAAATATTATTTAAATTGATTTTGGTTAGACTTAGTAGATTAGTCATTAATGGTTTAAGAACTTGCATGCCTAAGAAATTAAGCTGGATCAATTTGAATAACAAACTGTCAACAATATATGTGATTTTTCAACTTACCAGTTGGTCAAAAAGATTATTTTTAAAAAATCAGCCGTTGAGTGTATAGACAAACTTTACAGGATTTTACAACTTGAAGTGAAGTATTTCATTTAGTATTATAAAGAAACTTGGGTTTGTGAGGAGAGGGAAACTTTCTGTATAACATTAGACCCTAGGTTTGTATTTATATGCCTAACTGAGGAAGCATGTGATAAACATACACTGCTAATCTCTATATAAGAAAGGTGTTTTTCAGAGACTTATTATTTCTGTTGAAAAGATCAAATTAAGGGTGGCATGAAATGGGTCATTTAAAATAAAATAACTCTGGGGGAGGAAGCACTTCTGGAATGCCAGAGTAAGGACCTCTGAAAATTCACTCCTTCATGAAGCCAATAAGCACATTGGCAAAATTTGTCAAAATCAGCCTTTTCAGACTTAAAATTAAGCAAAGTCTTTCAGTGATCAAAGGAGCATTTATTCAAGAAAAACAGCTGAAGATTGGTAAGGACAGTGAGCTATGTGGCATTTTAACTTCCTTTTCCCAGCTCCCTCTCCCTAATTCCAAAATCACCCTGAAGAACAGCAGCCTTGCAACTATGCTAACTTAGAATATAAGCATCCCAACAGCACTGAAAGAAGCCAAATGGATTTGGCACTCCCCCCTACCCGTTCCCAACCCCCAAGTCCTAGTCCCACATAATTATCACTATTTTACCTGTCTGAAAGCTCCCATGAAAGGGGGCAGCCATTCACAGGGTTTTTCTCTATTAGACCTGAATTAAAGATCACTCAGTGAGGAAAGTCCTGTCTCCAAGCTGTTAGTCCAAAACAAAGGAGTTGTTTAACATCACACATAATTACCTGAGACACAAGAGGGGAAACAAGAGGCTGGCCAATAATCTTAAAAGAGAAATCTAGGTAATAAGATATCCATAGGGGGCAAGCTTCAACATATTCCTTAGTATCTACAGGGCTTCAAGCATGAGCAGGAAACATAAACGAAGGCCTAATCTCAGTTCTGGCTGACCTTGAGTTTCTGCACAAACATTAGATGAAAGCTAAGGTGAGCTTTATAGGGCTGGAATGCTCAAGGCATGCCATAAAACAAGCACAGATCTCCTCAGAAAAGGATGGGAGACCTATTGGTTCAAGATACTTAAGGAAATCTCTGTCCAGTCATTATCTGACCATTAAGCAAACTAAGAGAGACTACAGTGGCTGCACACTTTACAAAATTAGTCCAGAGAAGTCACTAAACAAACAGCAACAACAACAAACTCTAGAGAGGGAAGTTAATCTGGTTTCCAGGTATCCACATTATGTCCAAAAGTCAACAAAACTAATGAGACATGCAAAGAAATGGGAAAGTACAACAGTGCACTGAAAAAAAAAGTAGTCAATAGAAACTATCCCAGAGGAAATTCAGATATTGGGCTTATTAGCACAAGACATTAAATCAGCAATTATAAATATTATCAATTAACTAAAGGAAACTACCTAAATAATTAATGTATGAGGACAATGTCCCACCAAATAGAAAATGTCAATAAAGAGATATAATTTATTAAAAAAAAAAGAAATTCTGGAGTTTAAAGATATAATTACTAAAATAAAAATTCACTAGAGGTACTCACCAGCAGATTTGAGCTGAAAGAAGAAAGAATCAACAAACTTGTAGATAAGTAACTTGAGATACCCCATCTAAGGAAAAAAAAGAAAAAAACAAAGAAAATAAATAAATAAATAACATAGCCTAGAGACCTGCAGGATACTATCAAGTGTAGCAACATACCTTTAACTGAGAGTCCCAGAAGGCAGAAGAGAGAAAAATGAGCATAATGATTATTTGAAGAAATCATGGCTGAAAACTTTCCAAACTTAACAAAAACATTAATCTATATATTTAGGAAGCTCAACAAACTCAAACTCAAGAGAACCACACCTACACATATCATAGTCAAACTGTTGAGAGCCTAAGGCAGAGACAGAACCTTGAGAGCATCAATTTAAAAAAAAAAAAAAGGACTCATCAGCAATACGGTTCACAACTCAATTTTCCTCAAAAACCTTATAGAGCAAATGACAGTAGGATAACATATCCAGAGTCCTTAAAGAAAAACTGTAAACCAAGAATTCTATATCCAGAAAAACAACCTTTTAGAAGTAGAGACTAAATTAAAATATTGCCAGATAAAGAAGAATTTAGAGAATTTGTCATGATACCTGACCTACAAGAAATATTAAAGGGGGTTCTTAAGAATGAAATAAAAACATACTAGAGAGCTTGAATTCATACAAATAAATAAAAATCACCACCAGTAAAGTAGCTACATAGAAAAACATAAAACACGATATACATGTATTTTTGTTTGTAACTCTTCTATTTTCCTATTTGATTTAAGAAACAGCTGCATAAAACTATTTGTAAAACTGTTGAAAGGCTCATAATGTATAGAGATGCAAATTGTGTAACAATAGCACAAAAGCTGTGGGAAAGAGACAGAGCTATAGTAGAGCAATGGTTTTCTGTACTGTTGAAGTTAAATTTGTATTAATATAAACTAGCTTGTTTTAAATTAAAATGTTAATTTTAATCACCAAGATTATTTTCTTAATCACTAAGAAAACTCAAAACTATAGTAAAAGAAATAATGAAAGAATTAAAATACTACTCTAGAAAAACACTTATTTAATGCAAAAGAAAGCAGCAATGGGGACAAAAAAAAGACATAAGACATAGAAAACAAATAGCAAAATGGCAGGTGTAAACCCTACATTATCAGTACTTACATTAAATATAAATAAACACTGCAGTCAAAAGGCAGACATAAGCAGGATAGATAAGAATATATGCTGTCTGCAAGAGACATACTAGATTCAAAGACACAAATAGAAAGAAATAGGATGAAAAACTATATCATGCAAACAGTAACCAAAGGAGAACTCAAGTAACTATATTAATATCACACAAAAGCATCTTTAAAACACACTATTACTAGAAACCAAGAAGGAGGTTTTATAACAAGCAAACAAATAAAACCTCAATCCATTAGGAAGACATAGCAACTGTAAACATGCATTCACCTAACAACAGAGCACCAAAATATATGAAGCAAAAACTGATGTAATTGAAGGGGGGAAATCCAACAATAATAATTGGAGACTTCAATGCTCAACTTTCATTAATACATAAAACAACTATGCAGAAGCTCAACAAAGAAATAGAAGCTTGAGCGACACCATATACCAAATACACCTAACAGACATCTCCTCCACCCAACAGAATAGACATTTTCCTCATGTATCCCTAAAACTTTCTCTAAAATTGATGATATTTGAGGTCATAAAACAAGTCTCAATAAATTTAAAAGGATTGAAACCATACAATATATGTTCTATGACAGCTGTGAAATAAAATTAGAAATCAATAAATTTGGGGAATTACCATATATGTGGAACTTAAATAATATACTCCTTAATGACCAATTGATCAAAGAAAAAATCACAATAAAAATTAGAACACTTTCAAATAAATGAAAGTAAATATACAGCATATCAAAACTTATGAATATAGCTAAAACAATGCTCATAGAGAAAATTACAGCTTTAAATGCTTGTATTTCAAAAATAAGAAATATCACAAATGATAACCTAACCTTCTACCTTTAAAAACTAGACTAATAAGGGCCGGTCAAGTGGCTCAGTTGGTTAAGAGCTCACTCAAGAGTTTGAGCTCTGAGCAACAGCAGTTCGAGTCCAGCCCGAGCTGAGCAGCCGCTGAGCTTGGATTCCTCCCCCAGATAAAAAAAAAAAAAAAAAAAAAAACTAGACTAATAATAACTAAATCTCAATCAAATAAAATAAGTGAAATGATAATGATTAGAACAGAAATAAATGAAATAAAGAGTAGAAAAACAACAGAGAAAATGAATAAAACTAAAACTAAAGTTGGTTCTATTATACACTTTTAGCTGACCTTACAGAAACACAAAAGATTATAATACTGAGAACAACTTTATGTCAACAAATCAGATAACCCAGATGAAATGGACAAAGTCCTAGAAAGACCCAAATTATTAAAATTGACTCAAGAAGAACTAGAAATTATATATAGCCTATAACAAGTAAAGAGATTCATTTATTAATTCAAAAAATTCTCATAAAGAAAAGCTTACTGGATAAAGATGTGGTACATATATACAATGGGGGATATTGCTCAACCATAAGAAAAGATGGAATACTGCTATTTGAGACAACATGGATGGATCTTGAGATTATCATGCTAAGCAAAATAAGTCAGAAAAACTTGAGAACCATATGATTTCACTCAAGAT
Organism: Hipposideros armiger; assembly: GCF_001890085.2. Taxonomy (NCBI): domain Eukaryota; kingdom Metazoa; phylum Chordata; class Mammalia; order Chiroptera; family Hipposideridae; genus Hipposideros; species Hipposideros armiger. The sequence continues at coordinate 66,917 of NW_017732194.1, forward strand.
CCATCCATGTTTTCTCAAATGGCAGTATTTAAAACTGAAAGCAACAAAGAAAGAAGACAAGCAAAAACTCACAGAGACAGACAATAGTTTAGTGGTTACCAGAGGGTAAACGGGGAGGAAAAGGTAGAAGAGGGAAAAAGGGGCCAAACATATGGTGTCAGAGGAGATTTGACTTTGGGTGATGAACACACAATGCAATATATAGATTATGTATTATAGAATTGTACACTTGAAGCCTATATATTTTACTAACTAATGTCACCCCAATAAATTTAATTTAAAAAAAAGAAAAGAAAAGTTTACTGGCAAATCCTACAAAATGGGTAAAGAATTCATACTATTTTTTACACATGCTTCCAAAAAATAGAATAGGGAACACTTACAAATGAATAAGCCAGTATTACCCTGACACTAAAACCAGACAGAAAACTTCACAAAAAAACATCACAAGAAGACTACAGAGCACTATCCCTTTTGAATACAGATTTTAAAATAAATAAATAAAAACTCCCAACACAATACTAGCAAACTGAATCTAGCATTATAACAAAGATTATATACCATGACAAAGGGGAGTTCATTCCAGGAATGTAGTATTGATTTAATTCCAAAATTCGATTAATGAGCTACACCATATTAATAGAATAAAAGATAAAAACAAAATGATTATCTCTATAGATGCAGACATAGGAAAATGCAGCCATTTCATGAAAACAGCTATAAATTATCTAGGAATGGGTGTGGACAAAACACCCACAACTAACATCATACTTAGGGGCAAAAGACTGAATATTTTCCCCCTAAGATCAGGAACAAGATGAGGATGTCTGCTTTAACCTTATCAATTCAACATTGTAATGCAGGTTCTACCAGGGAAACTAGGCAAGAAAAAAAAAGATACCAGCTTGGAAATGAACAAGTAAAATAATCCCTATTTACAGATGACATGATTTTAAATTTACAAAATCCTAAGGAACCCCCAAAAAAACTATTAGAATTAATAATTTTAGCAAGTTTGCAAGATACAAGATGAATTTGATATATTAGCAATGGACAACCTAAATGAAATTAAATGGAAAACAAAATTAAAGAAACAATTCTACTTAACTATCATTAAAAAGAATAAAATGCTCATGAATAAATTTAACAAAAGGAGTGCAAGACTTGTACATGAAAACTACAAAACATTGAAAAACTAAAGACAAGTAAATGAAAAGAAATCCCATATTTATGGCTAAGAAGACTTAATATTATTAAGATGGCAGTACTACCCAAATTAATCTACAGATACAATGCATGTCCTATGACAATCTTAGCTGCCTCTTTAAAAGAAACTGAGAAGGTAATCCCAAAAAATTGAAAATGCAAGAGATCCAGAAGTCAAACATTCTTAAAGAAGAACCAAGTTGGAGAATTACATTTCCCAATTTCAAAACTTATGCAAAGGTACAATAACAAAAACAATGTGGTCCTGGCATGAGGATACACATATAGTTCAAAGGGATAGATTTGAGAGTTTAGAAGTAAACCTTTATAATTATAATTGGTTTTCAAAAGGGTATCAAGATAAATCAATAGGGAAAGAATTGGCTTTTCAACAGATGGTGTTGGGACAACTGGATATTCACAAGCAAAAGAATGTAGTTCAATTTTACTTCATATCATAAACAAAAATTAACTCAAAATCAATAAACTTAAATGTAAAACTTTATGATCTTGAGTTATGCAATGATTTCTTAGATATGACACCAAAAGCATAAAGGACATAAGTAAAAATTAAATAAATTGGACTATATCAAAATTTAATATAATGCTTCAAAAGACAATATCAAAGAAACTGAAAGACAACCCACAGAATGGAAGAAAGAAAATATTTGCAAATTATATATCTGAGAAGAGATTTATATCTACAATCTGTAAAGAACTGGTCAAATTCAATCATAAAAAGACAACCCAATTTTAAAATGGGCAAAAGATTTGAACAGTCTCCTCCAAATAAAACATACAAATGGAAAATAAGCCCATGAAAAGATGTTGAACATCATTATAATTAGGGTATGTAAATCAAAACCACAGTGAGATACCATTTTACACCCACAAGGATGGCTACAATAAAAAAGACAGATATTAAGTGTTGGTCAGGATGTGGAGAAATTGGAACCCTTATACATTGCTGATGGCATTATAAAATAGTGCGGCCATTTTTGTAAATAGTTTGGCAGTTTTCTAACATGTTAAACATTGAGTTACTATCTGACCTAGCATTTTATTTCCAGGTATATACCCAAGAGAAATGAAAACAATACATCCACACAAGAACTTGTACATGAATGTTTATAGCAGCATTATTGATAGCTAAAATGTAGAACAACCTAAGTGCCCATCAACTAATGAATGAATAAACATATGTGGTGAAACTGTACAATGGCAACAAAATGAAGACAAAAAAAAAAGGCACTGATACATGCTACAACGTGGATTACCTTTGAACACAATATGTAATTGATAGCAATATGTAATTGATATGTAATTGATTAACTTTGAACACTATGTAATTGACAGATAAAAAACAATTATTTAGTATTTCATTTATATAATTTGCATAGAAAAGGCAAATCCATACAGATAACATTGATTAGTGGTGGCCAAAGATGAGGGAGAGGGGAAAAGGAAGAGTGACTGCTCATGGCTATGGAGTTTTTTTGGAAGGTGATGTAAATGTTCTAAAATTACATAGTGATGATCCTTGTACAACTCTGAATATACTAAAAACACTGAATTGTATATTTTAAAATGGTTACTTTCTTTAGTATGTTGATTTTATTTCAACAAAGCTGTTTTTAAGGAAAAAAAATGATCTTAAAAAATTATACTCCAGACCCAAGACCTAAATGTATACAAAACAAGAACATAAATTTGGCAGTTGGAAATTTAAATGGCAATAAAAGGCATGCATCACCCAAAAATAAAATATAGTGAAAAACATAGCATAACTAACATAACATACATAGCATCATACAACATGCATAGATATAATAATATGAGTAGATGAGACTATGACATGACAAGACTCTGGATGGATATTGAAAATGTAGCTAGGAAAGGACCACCAGCCCACTTGGAGATGGAGCTAATAACAAGTGTCCTGGGAGTTAGAGATGTGAGAACATCTTGTCTTGTCTGTCTTCTGACCTACTCTGATCCTCGTCCTTGGTGTCGTCATGGGATGAACATCTCCAGAACTACCAGTAGTTTTTCTGTGAAAGCCCAGGTCTTGAGAAGCTAACCATGGTGGGCTAGAGGCATAGGCCTTGGACTACCCTTCCCTGTGGGTATAATTACACTGAAAGATTACACATAACAAAACGGAAGCATGTCTTCAAACTCAGTCAACTAAAACGTTTTAGTCTTTTTAGGAGGGTGGTGCATATAACAGTAAAATTAGAGTCTGCTTAAAATACTCATTTTTATTTAATTTCTTTATACATATATAAATATATACATTCACATAATTTAGAGTACCTATTGGGTTGTTGGAAAAGTCATGACGCATTTTTGCAATGAAAAACATAGAAAAAATATGTCATGACTTTTCCGACAACCCAATATATAAGCATATACTCCATATATGTAAAATTTTACATAAATGCAAAAGTGTGAGCATGCACATGCTTAAAGTATAAATTCTTGTTTTTCTTTACTGCTTGGCTCCTCCTTCCCTTATGTGTCCCTCTTCATTGATATCAAACACCCTTCCCCAAATAATCCATGTTAAAAGTCAAATACCATTCATATTTTTCTCCACACTCCTATAATCCCATCTAGTTATGCATAGTCACACAAGTGGGGATTATCTTGGTTTTCAAAAATAAAGTCATGGTGCCCTGCTTCTCTACATGTTGATTTTCATTCAAATACCTTGTGGAAATTCTTCCAAGTCATCTGATACAGCTTTAATTCATTCTTTTAAGACAACATAATAGCCTTAGCTGTCCATGCTGTGACTGTGCTATAATATATGCAGCCATTATGTCACTCATGGACATTTCATTTTGTTTCCACGTTTTGCTACTACAAAAACTGCTGCAATAAACAACTTCAGTTCTTAGAAATACGTCTTGTGTACGTTTTTGTTTCTCAGGTATAAATTTGCAGGAGTAACATGAATGGCATATGTATAATGGTATATCTATCCATATATATATACACACACATTATATACGTATAGTGTGTGTATATATAGACATATTTATGTATGTGTGTTAATGGATATTGCCAGAAAAATTGTAATACATTATATTTCTACCTCAATATATATGCATATACTTTTCCCACATTCCCACCTATAATAGGGACTGTAGTTTTTTTGTTTTGTTTTTTATGTGTGTTATCTATTGAATCAGTTAGGATTCTATCCATTAGAAATTTTAAAAGATCTACCTGATTGCTTACCTATAAAGGGAGTAGATTTGCTCACAAAGTTATACAGTATCAGTCTTGGTTTCTCCTTCTTTCTCTCTCAGCATTACCTTCCTCCCTGTTTACTGCCTTCTCGGATTGGCTCTCACCTTCCATCACAACATGGTGGCCAGCAACTCTTGGAGCTACATTCTTCTAGCTTGACATCCAATAAGAGAGATGGAGCATTGTTATAGCATTGCCAGCAACAGTTCTGAAGTTCACTCCTACTAGGTCATGACCCTGTTCAGTAGAAAAATGTCATGCCTTGATTGGTTTAGGTCTGGGTCATGTGCTTCACGCTAGGACTAAAACAAGAGCCTCAACCAGACTATCTGAGATGGAGGCAGGAACAGCCCCTCAAAACACATCAGGGCCATTGCCAAAAGAGGAGAGAATAGCAACACATCATTCTCTTTTTTTTCCCCGCCAAGGGAATTTTGGCTTTTAATTATTGCTTGAAATACATATCTTACATTTCTTTGCAGTCTCCCTGTGGCTCCTTATTTCTATCTCCACTACATCTTTCTTAATATATGAAGAACAATTGCATCTTATCCATATTGCAGTTGTTACAAAAGAGCATTTATCATATGCAAATTATAGCTCGCCACTTTAAACAGCTTCAAATGTCAAAATTATTCACAATTTCAACATTTTGTTGGAAATTTTACTAACGTATATCTTACATAAATGTTTACCATATTATCTTGAATGTGATTATTACTTCAGAGTAAGTGTTAGAAATCTCTGTTGTCATATTTCTGTCTCTGTCATGCTATATTCCAATATAATTAAGATTTGTGAAAGATACAGGACTATTGGTTTTTGATGACCTTTTCTTAATTTCTTAGTCTTATTTATGTCTTTATTTCTCCCCTTTCTCATGATATCCCTGTAGCCATCTCTAGCTTTTTCCACTCGGACTCTCGTATCCTTAAAACCTGCTGCTTACAATATGCAAATTCTCTAGGGAATAAGAAATAAGATTCTCTGAGTGAGAACCTAAGGAGCTCCTACATTAGGAAAGTATAGAAGTTTCAGTACAGGGAGTCTGGTCAGAGTAAGTTGGTTTTGATGACAATTGTGTGTGAGTACCTAGAGGCTCACTTAATTAATGACTGAATAAGATTACTTAGGGCACTCAGAGAGGTCTTTTTTGCTCACTTCATGGTCCTTAGCACTAGCGAAGGTAATCAAGGTTCTCACGTAACTAATTCAGGATAAGTGAGCTTTTAGTGTGTGTTTGGGGTGGGAGGGGGGATTGTATACACACATGTAATATATTGTATATTATAAATATGAAGATATAATAGGAACAAAGTTTCTGGAGTCTGTCTAGGTTCAAAACATGGCTTCAGCACTTACTAGCTATATATCTGGAGCAAAACACTAAATCTCTCTGTGCCTCAGGGCTCCCTCTGTAAAATGGCCTAACAGCATATATATATACTTTAGAGGGCTGTTGTGAGTATTAAGTGGGATCATGTCGGTGACATTCAGCAAGGTGCCCGCTATGTAATGTGTTCAATGAGTGATTGTGGGCAATGATATTCCCAATACATAGCCCAGTCCCTGGCACATGATGCATTGTACATAAATATTGAATAAATTACTAGAAACTAATACAAGGTGCTTTTTCTCTATGTTCATAGATGTGTACATGCATACTTATACCATCTCAGACAGGAACTGCTGGTCTTAAATGTTGCAGAAATAGAATCAACAGATATACAAATTGGTAACTACAATATGCCTCAGGGATAGAAAAGACAGTCTGGGGAATATAATCAATAATGCTGTAAATATTTTTTAGGGGGCCAGATGGACTCATGTCTTGTTAGGGAGACCACTTCATAGATGGTGTAGAGGCCTGACCACCGCACTGTATTTCTGAAGCTGACGTTGAATAATATTGTATGTCAACTATAATTATATATACATGTAGTCATGGGATGTGGAGTAGAGTGTGGGAATGGAGTCAATGGAATTGTAATAGATAAGTATGATATCAGGGGTGGGAGGGCAGTGGAGGGGGGAGGGGTGTTGTCACTTTGTGAGGGGTGAAAAGGATAACAATTGCATTACACCTGAGACTAATAATAATAAAAAATAAATTAAAAAAAAGGATCAACAGATATAAAATGAAATGAAACTGTACATGCCTCGGTTTATAACAAACCCATCATAATTCTTTAAAACTGTGCTGAGAAATTTCTGAACTGGGATTATGTTTACCTGTTTCCTTTTATCAGGTTACTCTTTTCCCTGGTCAAAAATTCTTCTTCCAGCACTATTTTGCATAGAGAGACCATAATTTTCAAAGATGAGGCAATTAAAAGGAAGAGAATGTTTAAGAGGTTGAATGAAAAAAGAGCAGTTTTTTGGTTTGTTTTTTTGTTTTGTTTCTGGGAGACATTCAGATTCTGATTTGAGAGTTGTTCAGATGTGAAATAATATTGCCTCAGTTACCTGGAAAATCCACCCTGAATACACTGACCCTGGAATGTCTTTGGGATGTCTCCACTACTTTTCATGCTGTCCTTTCTCCATAGCTACATTCCCCCCGCCCTCTAAATAACCAGGCTTTATTTTTTTAAATCAAACAAAAAGAAAATCAACATTATACAGAGATGTTAAGACCCAAAGCTTTGCCTTCAACTTTCAATCCTCTTATTAATACCCATGTCATGACTCTTGTTGAGAAAAAGGTTTAGTGTCACTGTCCTCAATCAGTGTTCTTTCATTCACTTTCATTAAGGAGCCATGTTTTCCTGACAAAGGATAACAAATGGATACCGTTGGTCCCTAATGTGCTTTTGACTACAGATCCTGCACCATTTCTCTGGGAAGCAATTGCAATTATTTGTCATTTTAATATGATTTGGCAAGGAGGTCTGACAAACATGGCTATTATTCATCAATGTGTATATTTTGTACTTATATCAATATTAGAATATCATTATTACTCTTCTCACATTGTATGAGCAAGATAAAATTACACCATGTAAAAAATGCATTAAATTTCCTTCAGCCGCACTCATATAGCAAAAGTAAAGGTAATTTAAGAGCTTGCACCATTTATATGCTAAACGCCATCATTTATTATTAGTAGTGGAGAAGTACTTTTACCTTTGCATTAATGGAAAATATATCAATGTTTCCACTGTTAATTGGAAGTAATATAGCTAATCCTAAAACTCAAACCTTCCAAAGTGTTTTGTCCATCCTTTTACAGCCTGAAATGTTCTAGTGCCTAATTTTTCTATCATGTTAGCATAATGTAAATGTAATTTTGATATTAGAATAAATCTGTAATTACTTAGTTCTGCATTCTTTCTCAGGATTGGTTTTTGAAACCTTTGAAAGTAAAGAACTAGCTTTGTAAATAACTACTAATAATTTATCAGCCAACCTTCTCTCTGTGAATATAGTAAATATTGTATGACAATTGTGATGAAACAAGTTTAACCTCTATCCAATTCTGGGCAGTTTTAAATTGTTTCTGTAATTTTATTAGTTCTTTTTTCTAATTCCAAGCAAGAGCTACATGCTAACCAAATGGAAGGAAAGACCAAGTTTACTAGAATCTGTTTCTCTGAATTAAGGGCAACACACACACACACACACACACACACACACACACACACACACACACACACACAGCAGTGAGAACCAAAGAATGGCCAGTCAAGCAGATTTTGTGCTTCTAATATGAGTAAAACCTGTATCATCATAATTCATAATAAACTTTTATCCATTCAACAACTATTTACTAAGTGCCTTGCAAAACTCCAGGTTAATTTTTTAGTCACTTACTGAGGCTACACCCAAGACCTGGTTTCAGTTCATAAAGCTTAGAGAGTTGGGGAGCCAGACAAGAGCCTCTTAGCTGAGAAAGAAAGCAAGTAGCAACAATCAAGGCAAAACAACGTGCTTGTTTGTGTTGGTGGGTAGGATACATAGGATGGGAGCAGGGAGAAGATTGGAAACATTTAAGAGAGCATTGCCAAACTTCCAGTTATAAAACAACTGGAATTGAGCTAGAGAGAAATACATATCGGTTATCCATTCCATTATTATTTATAAAATAAAGATTGGTTAAACAAAATTTAGATTATCTATAAAATGAATTCCTAAGATTATCTCTTTTTTTTTTATGAAAGGACTCTTTGTTTAGTCAAATAATTCACTATGAGGTTCCTTGAAAAACATCTTTACTCCTGTTATACTTAAATTTTTTTAATTAAACTTTGTTATCTTTAAAAACTATAGCTATCAGAACACTTAAAATCATGTCCTAAAAGTATATTTTTAAGTGTGGAGATATAAAAATGCATCAGGTGAAAATAGATTTTGTAAAAGAATACACACATACATAAAAACAGACATATGCATGTGTAATGCTACCAAATATTTACTAAGTGACAAGATTATGGGTGCTTTTAATTATCACCTTTATACTTTTTTGTATTACCCAAATTTTCTGGAATAAATGTGAGAAAAAAGTCACTTAAAAGGCATACTGAAATATTAATTAGAAGATTATTTTTTAATGTGTATAATTTAAAACTTTTAGTTTTACCACTCAGTACTGGATTAAATTATGGGTTTCTGTTGAATTTATTAGGAGACTTAAATCTGTGCTCAATAAACTTTTGGCCCTTCTTAATAATATTTTAAATATTGACACTTAATATTTTTAAAAATATCTTTCTAAAAAGCTAAGCATTATGGGAGACATATTAAAAACTTGCTCCCATTCTAAAGAATTCACCCAACCTCTAGGAAATAAAAAAATAATAGTTATTCTTTAGGGTAAACAATAATGAGTTTTTTAAATATTGGGTCCTCAGTGATAGTTGTATCCCAGTGTCAAATCAAAAACACACATGAAAGTCATGAAAAGAAATGTGTTTTTACTGAACACCTCTTGAGAAGACAAACATGAATTACACTACATAACACCTTCCCCAAAATGCTCTTTGGGAGTATCTTCTGGTCCTCAAAATTTCACCCCCAGCTTTCTCTCCTCCTAGGAGACTTTCTGGCTTCCTGCTTGTCTGCAAGACCTCTCCACGCCCAAGTTCCTCCAACCTTCTCCTTCCTCTCAGATCATTTCCTTCCTACCATCTCCAGAAACCTCCATTCCATGCCTAGAGGCATGGAAGTCTTGCTTGTCTTCCTTTGTCTACCCAAGTCTTGCTTTAGTCGTCTTGCTTGTGTTCTTTCAGTTCTCTTCTCTGCTACCCATCCCAGGCAGGACTTCAGGCTACTCAACTGTAAAAATGTGGATATTGTTACCAACCTTAGAAAGGGTGAGTAGCATAGCCTGCCATATAGTTCACATGCAGTAAATATCCACTTACTCCTTTAACTATCATAGCTCAGTTTTATTCCTACCAGTCTCAATCACTTTTTTTAAAGTAGTCAGAATGTAAGATGATGCATTAAGAGCCTTTCTACCCCATCATATTTTGTGAAACAGTGTTAAAACAATAATAAAATTCAATACTGAAAAAATAGCATTTCTTCTGAAGAAAGTCTATGAAATTAATTCCAAAGCAAATGCCAACAGACTTTTTTCACATGAAAAACTGATTTTAAAGTTCATTTGAAAAGACAATTATGAGAGATTGCTATGAAATTCTAGGGGAAGAAAGAGTAATGAGGGATTGATTAATCCAACTCGGTTATTAAAACTATTTATGAAACTATAGTAATTAAAATAGTTTGTGACTTCCTCAGTAGTGACAAGGGGCCAATGAGACAGAATAGGGAATTGAAAAATGCATCCAGCTACTCATAGGTGTTTTATATATTATAAGGATGGTATTTCAAATAGGTGAGGACAGATGGCTTTTTCAATAATGTTGGGAAAATCTATATCTTAAAAAAAATTTAAGTAGAAATCCTACATTCTCTCTTTATACTAAATAAAAACAAATTAACTAAATATTTAAAGATAAAAATATGAAACCATAATGTAGAAGAAAACTAAGGTAAAATTTTGTATAATTTTAGAGTGAGAAAAATCTTTTCTAATGAGGGCACAACCATAAAGAAAAGATTGACACAGTTTATTACATAAAATTTGCAACTTCAGTATGGCAAATAAATCTTAAAAGTCAAAAGGCAAATCAAATGACAAGAGCAAGTTTTATTTTATATATGAATAGCTCTAACAATCTAATAAAAAAGACTAATATCCTACTAGAAAAATGGCTCAAAAATATGAAGAAATATTTCATAAAAAATACAAAGTAAAGTTTTAAAATATGAAATAATACTACACATGCTAAGTGAAATAACATAGTCAGAAAAAAATGGAGAACCATATGACTTCACTCATATGTGGGAAATAAAGCTGAAAGCAACAAACAAACAAGTCAAAGAAACAAAAATTCATAGACACAGACAACAGTTCAGTGGTTACCAGAGGGTAAGGGGGAGGGGATGGTAGGAGAGGGTAAAGAGGGTCAAATATATAGTGATGGAAGGAGAACTGACTCTGGGTGATGAACACACAAAGCAATATATATAGATGATGTATTATAGAATTGGGCACTTGAAACCTGTGTAGTTTTATTAACCAATGTCACCCCGATAAATTTAATTTTTTTAAGTGAGTGAAAATACATAAAGCTGTCATTGGATTTATTTTATCTTTTCTCTTCATTCCAGAACTGATGTATTAAACTTCAAATTTAAAAAGAAAGAGAGAATACTAAACAAAGAGACAAGTGGCAGCCAGAATATCTGGTAAGAGTCTTATAGCATCAAACTCTGGATATAAATGATCAATTCATCATTTTTCCATGACCTCAAGTACCAAAGATTTTATTCGGTTAACTATTAATATCTATGACCTTTCTTTTGGACAAGATATTTAACATAGGTGTGTGTCTCAAACATCAGAATAATATTAAGTTCACTCAACATTAGGCATAACTGAAAACAAATCATTCAAATAAATCATTCTTGGTATTTAAAATGAACTGATATCATGTTCAAAGCAGCCAGTTAATTAAAGGCTTTTGTCACTGGTTTAGTGCACGTGGTCTAAGTGAAGACACCTTTAAGATGAAAAAATATATATTGTCCAGTTTAATGAAGCTGTTTGCTCACAACACATTCCTAAGATACCTTGGATAACCTGAGGAACTCTATATTATGATTTTGGAAAACAGGACTGAGACCCATTGTGAGAATGCTTTTAAGAATATTATTTTTTTTGTAGAGGACTTTGACCTGTCCTGTAGGAAAATTAAGGTAATAATAAACCTCTCAATAAAATACATTTTCAGTTAACTTAATAGCCCTATCACCATTTGAGTAAATCTTGAAAATTCAATGATACATACCACAGACACCTAATAGAATAATACCTCAAGTGTAGCTGGATAACTTAATACCTGGAATTTTTAGAACTTTAAAAAAATACTTAATGTAGGAGCATCATACTAATTAAGCTGGAGGATTCCAGACTCTTCTAATGAAACTGTGAGCTCTAACACCAATATCTTAATATTCCTTTAATGTAGTAGTTTTTCTGCATCTAAATACCAATATGGAAATATCAGGAAACTATTCACAAAGGAATTGAGAGACAAGTGTCAGCTGAAGATTAAGAGCCTAGAGGTACTGATTTGTAAACAAAAATGAAAAGAACTAAGTATATACTGATTATTTTTGCTGTATGACAAAGAGGAAGTTCTGTGATAATTAGAAATATTTTTGAATTGTGAAAAAGAAATGATTGGAGGCTTGTTTAGAATAATCCGAGGACTTAAGGAATGAAATAAAAAATGATAAATTTAGATTGGCACTAAAGGGGGACACTACTAAATTTATCACAGAGCTTTTGATAAGACTCCTAAAGGGCATAACTCGTTTTATGTCGTTTTACTTTATGGCTAAGTTCAAGGTAACAAACAAATTCAGCTTATAGATATGTCCCTAGAGTTTAAAAAAAAAAGGCAAATTAAATGTTTGCTAAACCTCTAATCTCTTAAATTTAATAGATTGCCTTTGTCAAGCTCTGCACACTAATGTTATATATGCATATAACCTCTCTATGGTGTGGAGAGTATTTAAATTTCAAAAATCAGTTACTTGAGAATAAAAAGTGATGTACTACTGAATTAAGCAACACGTGCCATAACCATGCCACTATGTATGTGAAGTTCAAAAACAGGCAAAACTATTACTCAGCATAGGAATTTTGAGATTCAGTCTGTTGCCACACATACTGGTAGTTTATTCATTTTTATTGACAAATAGCATTTTGTTGCATGATTATGCCACAGTCTATTTATTCATTCATGTGTTGATGGACATTAGGGCAAGTTTCAGCTTTTGCCTGTTACAGATAAAGCTGCTATGAACATTTGTAAAAGTTTTCTTGTGGATGTAGGTTGTTTCTCTTCCCTTGGGGAAAAAGCTAGTAAAATGGTAGGTTTCCATGGTAAGTGAATGAATTCATTTATAAAAACCTGTCAAACTATTTTCTAAAGTGGTTGTACCATTTTGTATTCCCATCGGCAATAAAACAGAGTTCCACGTATTCTACATTCTCACCAACACTTGATATGGTTGGGTTTTTAGATTTTAGTCATCCTAATGGGTTTATAAAGTATGTCTCATGATGGTTTTAAGTGGAATATCCTGATGCCTAATGATGTTGAGCATGTTTTCAATTTATAGAATATTCAAACTAATCTATTGGGACAGAAAGCAAAGCAGTTGTTGCCTGAAAATGGAGTAGCGGGAGGGTTGGGCACAAAGAACTTTTAGGAGTGACAGAAATGTTTGTAATCTTTATTGTAGTGATGGTTTCGTTAGTGTAGACATACGAGAACTTTGTATGTCGAAACTGATCAAATTGTCCACTTTAGATATGCACAATTTAGTGTACTTCATTCCAGCTCAACACATTTTTTTCTTTTTCCTTTTACACTTGTTTATTTATTTTGACATTCAGTATTACTTTATATTAGTTTCAGGTGTACAGCATAGTGATTAGACATTTGTATAATTTAAGAAGTCATCACCCTGACTAGTTTAGTAACCACCTGGCATTATACATAGTTATTACCATATTATTGACTATATTCCTTGTGCTATACTTTACATCTTCATGACTATTTTGTGACTACCAAATTTTACTTCTTTTTTTTTGTTTTTGTTTTTGTTTTTGTTTTTGTTTTTTTTTGTTTTTTAGCTGAGCCATCCTGCTACCTGTTGGCAGCTCAGTGGCTGCTCAGCTCGGGCTGGACTCGAACTGCTGTTGCTCAGAGCTCAAACTCTTGAGCGAGCTCTTAACCAACTGAGCCACTCGGCCGGCCCTCCAAATTTTACTTCTTAATCCCTTCACCCTTTTCACCCTTCCTGCAACATCTCAACAATTTTTTTAAAAAATCAAAAAAGAAAAAAGAACAAGCAAAACTAGTCTATGTTGATAGATATCAGAACAATGATTTTCTATAGATGATATAGATCACCTAGAGCAGCGGTTCTCAACCTTCCTAATGCCGGGACCCCTTAATACAGTTCCTCATGTTGTGGTGACCCCCAACCATAAAATTATTTTCGTTGCTACTCTATAACTGTAATGTTGCTACTGTTATGAATTGTAATGTAAATATCTTTTTGTTTTACGATGGTCTAAGGCGACCCCTGTGAAAGGGTCATTCGACCCCCAAAGGGGTCGTGACCCACAGGTTGAGAACCGCTGACCTAGAGGAACCTGAGTGAACAACCTAGGGAGATGAAAGTGGGCTATTTCTTGATTGGTGCATTAGTTGGGCAGGTGTATATATTTTTGAAAATTCATCAAATTCTACACTTAAGATCTGTGTAGTTTATTATATGTAAATTTTACTTTAATTTTTTAAAGATTCATCACTGGAAAATTTGTTCCTATAATGTTCCTATAATATTTCAACTATTTTCACAAGGTTGTGATTGTTTTTTTAACCAAACAGAATTAAGTTTTGGACTTGATACTTTATTTTTTCACCAAGAGTAAATATTTATATTTATACCCAAGAAGATCAACAAACTGGGAAGTTAGTAACAATAGTTGCAGCATGCAAAGAACAGTCTGATTGAGTGACAGTCGCTGTTACTGCGTCACCAAAGAACTCATTCATTGACCTGAGAAGTCTCTTGAGAAACATAGGAATTTCAGTTTCCTAAGCAAGAGAAAATTGAAACAATCATTGCAAAATCATGAGAGTCATCATTTCCTTACATTTCTGCATAATGCCACTCGAATGATTGCCAAGCCTTTCCTTGGAGAGGTTCTTCCGTAAGCAAGCACATAGTTTTTATGGCTATAGACTCAAAGGTTGGCCCCCGTGATCTTTGCCTCTTGGTTTTCCCACTTTTGTTTAATCTCTTCCCCCGGAGTATGGACAGGACATATGACTTGCTTCTAACCAACAGAACATGGCAAAGGTGATGGGATATCACTCACATGGTTACATTATGTAAGACTCCATCATGCTGGCAGACTCACTCTACAGACCCTCTCTTCCTAGCTGGATTTGAAGAAGTTAAGGAGCCATGTTGGAAATTCCACGTGGCAAAGACCTGTGGGCAGCCCCTGAATGTGGAGGGCAGCCTCTAGCTGACAGCCAGTAGAAGCAGGGTTCTCACCCTACAACCAAAAAGAAATGAATTCTGCCAATGACCTGAGAGTCCTTGGAAGAGGTCTCCTCCTCAATCCAGCTTCCAGGTGAGAATGCACCTCCTCCGACTTCGTGATTTCAGCTTTAGGAGACTTTAGGCACTGAACCCAGCTAAGCCAGGCCCAGGCATCTATCCCATAGAAACTCTGAGATGAGAAGCGCATGTTGTTTTAAGCTGCTACATTTGTGGTAATGTGCTATGTAGTAATGAAAGGCTAATACAGTATTTTCTCTTGGAATGGGGTAACCGAAGCACTTCAGATACCTTCTGTGTTCCCTTGATGTCCCAATTTATTGCTGCAGCTTCAGCTCAGGTCACAGTCAGGGGGCTCCAGAGCCAGCTCTGTGCCAAGTGTGTCATTGTTGGCACAGGATTGTGCTACAGCTCGAGCATCTCACAAAATCAGACTCATATCTTCAGTCCCTCTGAAGAGATGAAATTATGTCTTCATCTCAGGCCAAGAAAATAATTTCCCACCTGTACACAATAAAGACTGGGCTTATACATTCAACTAAGTGTTGCCAGGAACACCAGGCTAAATAAACTTAATAGAATAAATAGGGAATATGGGACAGAGAGCAGGGGATAATTTTGGCAGCTTAAAATTTTGAATTGTACATATTTGCCTTTTCCTCCTCTAAATGAGGTGGAAAGCAACTTCTTCAAAAGAGCTCATGGTCAAAAATATCATCAAAAGTTTTCTTAGGATTATCACATGGCTCACGTTTCAGAGCTGCTCATTTTGAGAGGTCAAAGGAGAAAAGCTACAAAAGAATTTTTGTTTTCAGTTTTATTTATTTTACTTAGTTTTTAAAAGTTCAAGACCATAAAAGAATTTTACCACCTGAATGCCCTTTTCTTTCATGTGAAGCAAAATTATCTTACCTTAGTTTTATTAAAAGTGTTCCACATTATTATTGAAGGTCTTCAAATCCCAATTTTTAGTTTATTTTTAAAAGCACTTTATTTCTAAAAACTATTTGATGATGGTTTCTTTTGCTGTACAGAAGTTTTTAGTTTGATATAGTCCCATTCATTTATTTTTGCTTTTACTTCTCTTGCCTTTGAGGTCAAATTCATAAAATCCTCTCAGAACCCAAGGTCCATAAGTTTAGTACCTATGCTTTCTTTTATGCAATATATTGTTTCAGGTCTTATGTTCAGGTCTTTGATCCATTTTTGAGTTGATTCTGGTACATGCTGACAGATTGCAGTCTGGTTTCATTCTTTTGCTTGTGGTTTTCCTATTTCCCCAGCACCATTTATTGAAGAGGCTTTCTTTTTCCCTTGAATGTTTTTGGCTCCTTTGTCAAAAATTATCTGTCCATATATGTGTAAGTTTATTTCTGGGTTCTCAATTTTATTCCATTGGTCTATGTGTTTGTTTTTCTGCCAATAACTCTTGTGATTCCATATAAATCTGATGATTTTTTGTTCTATTTCTTTAAAAAATGCCTTTGGGATTGCATTAAATTTGTATGTTGATTAGGGTAATATGGCCATTTTAACTATGTTGATTCTTGCAATCTATAAACAAGGAATGTCTTTCCATTTCTTTGTGTCTTCTTCAACTTATTTTAATGTCTTATAGTTTTCAGTAAACAGGTCCTTCACATCCTTTTTTAAGTTTATTCCTAGGGATTTTATTCGTTTTGTAACAATTGCAAAAGTTGTTGTTTTTCTCAGATCTTTTTCTGAAATTTCATTGTTAGTATATAGGAATGCAATGGATTTTTGTACATTGATTTTTATACCCTACAACTTTACTGTATTTGTTTATTGTTTATAATAGTTTTTTGGTGGAATCTTTGAGATTATCTGTATAAAGAATCATGTCGGGCCGGCCGAGTGACTCAGTTGGGTAAGAGCTCACTCAAAATTGTAAGCTCTAAGCAACAGGGTCACTGGTTTGATTCATAGCCTGAGCTGAGCTGCCACTGAGCTGCCAACAGGTGGCAGGATGATTCAGCTAAAAAAAAATAAAAATGGTAATAAAATAAAAAAATAAATTAAAAAAAAGAATCATGTCATCTGCAAAAAGTGACAGTTTGACTTCTTAATTCCCAATTTGTATGCGTTTATATCTTTCTCTTGCCTGAGTGTTCTGGCTGTGACTTCCATATGAGGTCTGACCATTATGTTGGAGAACTTGCCATCATGCGCTCACATTGGCAGCACTGTACAAACAGCTCAATAAGGTTTCATAACCTTGTTATAGCAGTGTCTCACAGCTGTGTTTGTGTCGATGTCTGGTGGTGTCTTGCTGAGTGGCGTTCATTATTGTTGTTGCGTGTTTTTGTGTGCTGTTGCGATAATGTCTGAGCTTGAATTAGAGCAATGAACAAACATTAAATATCTTGTTAAACTTGTCAAGAATGGAAGTGAAATCAGGGACATATTAGTCCAAGATTATGGGGATAATGCCATGAAGAAAACGGCAGTGTACAAATGGATTAAACATTTTTCTGAGGGAGAGAGCACATCACTGATGAAGAGAGAACAGGGCAGCCAGTAACAAGCATAACTGACAAAAACATTGCAAAAATTTGTCGAATTTTGTGTCAAAATTGTTGGCTGACTGTGAGAAGCATAGTAGACCAAGTAAACATCGATAGAGAAACTGTTTGTTAGGAAAATCTTAACTGAAAATCTTGACATGAGGAAGGTGTGTGCAAAAATGGTCCCAAAAGAACTCACCTATGTACAGAAGCAAAAGAGAGTCAAAGTTTGCCAAGACCTTTTGGAGAGGCAAGACGATGTTTTGAGCCATGTTATCACTGGTGATGAAATATGGCTGTACCGATACGACCCTGCAACAAAGTGTCAAAGTGCACAATGGAAGTCAGCCAATTCTCCACAACCAAAAAATTTCCATCAGTCCAAATGAAGGGTCAAAACAATGTTGCTAACCTTTTTAGATATCAGAGGGATTATTCATTATTAATTTGTCCCAACTAACTGGACAAACAGTTAACCAAGTTTACTATTTGGAAGTGTTGAAAAGGCTGCATGAAAAAGTTAGACAACCTGAACTTTTCGCCAACAATTCATGGCTCTTGCATCACGACAATACAACAGCTCACGTGGCACTGTCTATGAGGGAGTTTTTAGCCAGTAAATGAATACCTGTTTTGGAACATCATCCCTACTCACCTGATCTGGCCCCCAATGACTTCTTTCCTTACAATAAGATAAATAAATATTAAAAGGAAAACGTTTTAATAGCATTCAGGACATCAAGGATAATACGATGACAGCTCTGATGGCCATTGCAGAAAAAAGAGTTCCAAAATTGCTTTGAAGGGTGGACTAGTTGCTGGAGTCTGTGCATAGCTTCCCAAGAGGAGTACTTCGGAGGTGACTTTAGTGATATTTAGCAATGAGGTATGTAGCACTTTTTCTAGGATGAGTTTGCGAACTTAATTGTTATACCTCATATGTATAATGTGGAAAAATATTTTCTAAGCATAACACCAAAATTAGCAATCAAAAGATGAATTTATAAATGTTAATAAATTTGACCATATAAATAACTAAGTTGATGTATATATGAAATTACAAAAACAAAGTTTACATATTTGCAATATAGATGACAAAGAGCTAGTTTCTTTAATATACTATACACCTTTATGAATCAGTAAGAATAAAAAAGATATGTCCAATTAGAAAAATGGGCAAATATCAGAGCATAAATATACAATTTACTCAAATAGAAATGCAAGTGACCACTAAGTGTACACTGAAGATTATCATCATAAATAAAGAAATTTTAATTTGGAGTGCAGTGAAATTTTTTTCTATTATATTAGTGAGGATTAAAAGAGTAATACCCTCTTTGGCAAGGGTGTGAGGAATAGCCATTTTCATACATTGTATGAACTCAGCATTCAAGGCTTTCACAAACATTATCTAATTTAATTTAATTCTGTGTGAAAGAGAATTATCTCTAGTTGTAATTAGTGTGGTTACTGGACTAAACCAAGTTACAGAGCTAGTTCTGTACCAAATTCTTACCACCTAAATATTTATAAAAATTTGTTGGAGAAAACTGCTATTGAGATTTTAATCAGTTTCCTTTAAATAGCAATTCTACGTATTTGGTTAAGGATGATAATTGCTCTCAAATAAGTATGCTTCCCATCAAAATAAATTAACATTTGTACTATGTGTTTTCTTTCTTCCGAAAGTACTGTGGGCTTCAGAGTTTCCTTCTGTTTCTGTTATCGCAGTAATTTTCCAGAAAAATAAAAGTGCCTGACATAGCAACAGCTCAAAAATATTGGATGGCCAAAGGAAGCCTGGATAGATGGGTAGAAGGAAGGATGGATGGATGGATAAATGGAAGGGATGATGGATGGATGAATAGAAGCAGCAATCAATGGATGGTGGAAGGATGTATGGATAAACAGACAGACGAGTGAACCAAACGTGTTTCTTAAAAACCATTATGCACACATCCTCACTCGAAGTCATTTTCTTCTAATTGTGGCATCATAATTATTAAGCCATAGATAATTGAAAAATTCTCACCAAAAAAAAAAAAAGCAGTGAGAAAAAACAGAAGCAAAACCTTAGTGGTAATTATATATTAAAAATAATTTTAACAGTTCTGGTTTCTCAAACTAAATGAAAAATATATTGTTAAAAGTGAAATTAATAATAGCAGTACTTTGTATTAAACACTAAAAAGTGTTTTGTGATAAGTAACAAAGATATTTCTTTAAACATAAAGGCTTTAACATTATTTAAGTAGGGTTCAAGTTGATTTACATAAAACTCTAAATTGATTCACATCTCAATGCATAATGTATCTAAACATAATATGACAGGTTTCAAATATTTTGTGGAATGTGTTTTAAAGGAATTTAAAGTTTACTTTAGAAAAAAATAGTCAATACTTTCTAAAATAGACCATAAAAATAACACAGGCATCTTCTTGATCCTCATGAGTCTACTTTATTTGTCCTTGAAAAAATATATCCAATGTACCTTTCAGAATGATTTATTAGGTGTTATTGTTATGGTGTTCAATATTGTTCAATACCGAACTACTATACTGATTACCGCTCTCCACTCTGCTTTACTCCTATCATGTGCTTTTATTTACCTCCTGAGGCAAAAACATTTTAATTGGTTTAGAGAAGCTTGAACTCTCTTTTATCAATGACAGATTTCATCAAAATGGGACTAACCCGGGAGCTGTAGTCCCAGTGCACAAAAACCATGATCCACTTTGGTCTTCTAAGGTAGAAACCAACAGTAAAAAAGCAAACAGACAAACAAAAGAAACAGGAAACGAAAGCCTCTTGGTAATCTAAGAACATTTCTTCTGATATGCATATATATGTGTGTACACACACGTATATACATACATATACATATATAAGTGCATATAGAAGTGCACTTTGGTATAATTTTACAGAAATGTTAAGAAATCTCAAATATATTAGAATGTCTACAAAAGTCTTTAACATGGCAATAAGTGGTTTATAATTCTAACTTAGGGAAAGTAAACGAAATGCCTCAGTGTTTCTCCTATTTTGTTTCATTAATGGACTGCATGCCAAATTATCTACACATTATAGAACACTGCAGTCAATGTTGAAATAATTTACTGTTATCGTAAATCCTGCTAACTCAGGCAAATGGTGCATTATTTTCATAGGTCTATGTTTTTTAAGTATTCCTGTCACAGTGATCCAATATTTATGAACAATAGCACAAGAAATAATTTACCTGTTGCACAAAAATTGTATTTATTTAATAGATTTTAGTCCCATACAGATTTCACTACTTCAGAAACTGAACCTAAACTGTGATTTGTACAATGCCAAACATTAATCATAATACACACGCAAAGCAAATACTAACCACAGTGATAGACATTCACTTTAGGCTGTCACTTTATTTAATTTTATTGTGATAAGGGCACTTAACATGGGATCTACCCTCTTCACAAATTTTAAGTATACAATACTGTATCAAAAGAATAAGAGATAAGTGTTAGCAAGGATGTGGAGAAATTGGAAACTATGCACTTTTGGTAGGAATACAAAATGGTGCAGTCATTATGAAATACAGTATGGAAGTTCCTCAAATAAATTAAAACTAGAACTAGCAGGTGATCCAGCATTCCCACTTCTGGGTATTTATCCAAAAGAATTGAATTCAGGCTCTCAGCAAGCTATTAACACTCCCCTGGTCATATGTTCATTGCAGCATTGTTCACAATAGCCAAGATGTGGAAACAACCAAAATGGCCATTAACAGAAGATTGGCCGTCACTTTCGTGAAGCAAGATGACAAGAAACATAAACCAATAGACACAAAAGGTCCAATAAAGATAAATACAATCTCTCCCTACATTCCTGTTGCAAAGAGGCACAGCCTCTCCTTGCTTTGGATTCTAGTGAAATCGGTAATATATAAATCCAGAGTGCTGTGCATCAGAACCATCCAATAGGTTTAGGTGAATGGTAGCTGCTATCCTTTCAGCAAACTCTTAGTTAATGCTAAGTGAGAGTCTTCCTTAATTTTTATTAAGCACTAATTTTCATTGTTCTTTGGAATATGGATTTGTTTTTTTTTTCAGACTCTCTAAAGTGGAGCAAAAGCCCTTGAGAACTACACACATTGATCTTAATGTATTTCCCTGCAAAGTTAGAGCCTTTTCTAGCACAGAAAGTTCATTTCTAAAGACTAAAGTTATCTCATATTAGCTAGTTGCAGTACAAATAACACTGAATTATTTCAGTGAGTTGGTGAAAGAAATTAGTCTCTTTTGAAAGACAAACTTATGAAATAGGCAGGAATGTAGGTCATCTCTGGAAAGTAATATGAAGGGTACAGAAAGTATATTTCTCTCACAGTGCATAATTCCAGTGCATTTATCTATTATCCCAATGCGCTAAATAAGTATACGCAGGCAACTGGATACTTCATTACTTTGGATTAATAGATATGCTTTGCTAAAGACAAACAAACAAAAACTCTGTGGATGTAGACTTTTGTGGACAAACCAATCAAGTTTTTACAGACCACCTGCCCCGTGCTTAGCTCTGTGCCTGAGCAGCATGAAAGATACAGACAACATGATACAGACATCATTCCTGCTCTTAAGCAGCAGCTAATAATTTGTTTGGAAAAAATCAAAATGAACCCATGAAACAACATCCAATGAGAAAGGTCATATTACTTGAAGTCCTCAGCAATTTTTTTCTGCAAAAAGACAAATAGTAAATATTTTAGGCTTTGGGGGACATTAAGGTCTCTGTCAAAGACTGCTCAACGCTGTCATTGTAGAAAGAAAGCAACCAAAGACAATCCTAAACGATGAGTATGTCTGTGTTCCATTAAAAGTTTTTAAATGAAAAGACTTGGTAAGCTTGAAGTGGTCCACCAAGGTAGTTTACTGTCCCTGAGTCCATTTAATAAATGTGTTTATGTTAATAATGACTTGGGAAGAGCAAGATAATTTTTTTCTATCTCTATTTTTTATTAAAATATATTTGACATAATATTGTATAAGTGTAAGGTATACAGCATGTCAATATGATGCATTTTTGTATTGTTAGATGATTGCCATTGTAGCAATAATTAGCACCTCCATCATGTTACATAATTATCCATTATTTTTAGTGGTTGGAATCATTAAGTTTTAGTCTCTTAGCAAGTTTGATGTGTATACTACAATATTGTTATCTATAGTCACTATACTGTACATTTGATCTCTAGGTCTTATTTACTACTCATTAAGGGTACATTTGTACCCTTAAACAACATCTGATTTATGACCCCCTACTTCTTACCTCATGGTCATCACCATTTTACTCCCTATTTTTATGAGTTTGGCTTTTTAGATTCCACACATAAATGATATCATAGAATACTTGTCTTTTTCTGTCTGACTTATCTCACGTAACATAATACGTATGTCTAAGGTCTATCCATGTTGTCACAAATGGCACCGATGTCTTTGCTTCTAATAGCTGAATAATATTCATATATATGTGGTGTGTGTGTGTGTGAGTATGTGTGTCTGACACCTTCTTTATTCATTTATCCATTGATGGACATTTAAGTTGTTTCCATATCTTGTCTATTGGGAATAACATTTCAATAAACATGGGAGTGCATATATCTGTTATCCTGTTTTCATTTCCTTTGGGTATATGCCCAGAAATGGAACTGCTGGGTCCTGTGGTAGATCTATTTTTAATATTTTCAAGGAACCTCTGTATTGTTTTCCATAGTAGTTGAACCAATTTATATCCCCCCCCACCCCGACAGTGTACAAGGGTTCCTTTTTCTCTACATCCTCTCCAACACTTATCTTTTTCTTATCTTCTTGATAGTAGCCATTCAAACAAAAGTGACGTGATATCTCATTGTGGTTTTGCTTTGCATTTCCCTCTCAATTAGTGATGATGAGCATCTTTTCATATACCTGTTGGTCATTTGGATGTCTTCTTTGGGGAAATGTCTATTTCTCTACACACACACACACACACACACACACACACATATATATATATATATATATATACACACACACACACACACACACACACACACACACACACACACACACACACACACACGGAGATTTAACTCTGGGCTCTCTATTCTTTACCATTGGTCTAGGTGTCTATTTTTTTTTTTTTTAGCTGAGCCATCCTGCCACCTGTTGGCAGCTCAGAGGCAGCTCAGCTTGGGCCAGGACTTGAACCGCTGTTGCTCAGAGCTCAAACTCTTGAGCGAGCTCTTAACCAACTGAGCCACTCAGCCGACCCCTATGTGTATTTTTATGCCAGTATTATACCTTTTTTATTACTATAGCTTTATAGTACAGTTTGAAATCAGGAAGTGTGGTATCTCTGGCATTGTTCTCTTTCCTCAGGATTGCTTTGGCTCTTTTAGGGTCTTTTGTGGTTCTATACAAATTTGGCAATTTTTTTTTCTATTTCTGTGAAGAATACTATTGATATTTTGATGATGGTTGTGTTGCATCTGTAGATGGCTTTGTGTAGTATGGACATTTTAGCAATATTAATTCTTCTGGTCCATGAACACAGGATGTCTTTCCATTTTTTTTGTGTCTTTGACTTCTTTCAGCAAAGTCTTATAGGTTTTTTTGTACAGATCTTTCACTTCCTTGGTTAAATTTATTCCTACGTATTTTATTGCTTTTGAAACTCTTATGAATGGAATAGTTTTTTTAATTTCTCTTTCAGTTGTCTCATTATTAGTGTATAGAGATGCCGCTGATTTCTGTATGTCGATTTTGTATCCTGCAAACGTACTAAAATTGTTGATTATTTACAATTATTTTTTTTTGATTCAGTCTTTGGGATTTTCTATATTCAAAATCATATAACCTCCAAACAGTGTCAATATGACTTCTTCTCTTCCAATCTGGATGCCTTTTATTTTTTTGTCTTTACTGATTGCTCTAGATAGGACTATATTGAATAAAAGTGGTGAGAGTAGGCATCCTTATCCTGATCTGAAAGGAAAAGCTTTTAATTTCTCTCCATTGAGTATAATGTTAGCTGTGGGTTTCTCATATGGCCTTTATTATGTTGAGGCATGAAGGTTTGAAGATATTGAAGATTTTTATCATGAAAGGATGTTTTTCCTGCATGGGCAAGATTTCTTTAATAAAGCCTATTTTATCAAATTTTGTTTTAATTTTAGGGATTTGATTTCTCTGTCTTCTTCATGAAAACTTTTTCTAACCAATGCCACAATAGAGTCATGTTAAAAGGACCCAAGAGCCAGCTATAAGAGCCTTTAACTGGCCAAAACTGTGATAGTTTTCAGCATTGAAAACAATAAGATGCTATGATTCTTGAATGTTCAACAAAACATTGAATCAATAAAAATTAATAAATCAGTAATACCCCCAAAAGGAAAAAAATCAGAAAAAAAATTGTTGATTTTTACATTGGCTATTAAATCAATTTTTTCTTTGAAAATTGAAAATAATAGGGAAAGATTAAATGCATACATCTCTACATTTCTTATAGGAACTGTATTTCAGAGTAAGCATATGACCCCAGTTTATGAGGTAAACTTCAACTTTACATAAGAATGCCAGTTAATAATCATGAAGGAAAGATAAAATTAGAAAAGAATCATTTTGCAATGTCCAATGAAATTATGTATTCAGACAAAGATTACAAACTGATTTTAAAACTATTTCACAAATGGTTAATTGAAAAATGGATGCATATGTGGTGCCAAAGTACACCACACAAATTATTTCCTGGTTGTAAAATGAAATTTTAATGTGCAATGAAGGGACGAAACTGTCTTCTCTATAATATGGTGGTCAGTTTTTAGTTTCAAAGATGGTAGGACATCCAGTTATCATGTGTTTCCAGATATAATGAATTAGGAAATTTACATCACTATGATGCTACCTAAAAATGTTTAGTATTTAATCAAGACTTTGATACTAAATTTTAGGTTACAGAGAATACAAGGTATTGAGTTATAAAGTTAAATGACACAATGAGGAAGAAGTGAGGCAGCGTCCAAAAGGTCAACTTACTGTGTTACAAAATTGATTTTGATTCAAAGAGATGTAGATATGACCATCAGATTCAATATACGGCCCCAAATTCAATAATGCTCATAGAAGCCAACTGTGAAGGACATTTGGGGGAACAACAGGAGAAATCTAGCTATGGGTTGGCTATTAGATGACACTAAGGAATTTTTACTAACTTTATTAAGTACAATAATGTTATGTTATTCTGTCTATGTGGTAAAATGTTCCTTTTAGAGATGCATATTCATGTTTTTATGTGTGGGATGTTGTAACATCAGTAAATTGCTTTTAAATACTTTAGAGTTACAGAGGTTAAAAAGAAAAAGTTTCCTCGCTCCAACTACCCACACCCTCCCATGCTACCTTCCCTGGCCTGTTCTCTAGCACACGTTGTATGGTTTTCTCCATGACAGTTATCATTAACTATAAAGACTTGGTGGGTTGGTTGGTTCGTTAGTTGGTTGCCCGCCCCTCTCCCTCCTCCAGAATGTAAGCGCTGAGAGATGTGATGTCTTATCTGTCATAGTCACAATTGTACTCTTAGATCTTATAAAATACAAGGCACATTGTAGGTGCTCAGGAAACATTACTAAATGTTAAAAAAATCACACTTGTATTAAATCACAATTAACATTTTATTTGTGAAAACCTTCTTTTGAAGACTCCCTTTGTTTAGTTTAACAAGTGGTTTCCTGTGGAAATATGTTGACAAAATTGGGAAGGGATGCTTTTCTTATTTAACATATGAAAATGCAGTTTACGTTGTGTACTGCCAGTTAACAAACAAAGAGGGTAAAAGGATGGAATGCTGTGGGACTTTAATTCAGTGTTATTTGAAATCACATGTGAACTGTACACTGTGCACTGCTGGAAGACATCCCTGTGAAGTTCAAAGAGCTGAGTGTTCTAGCACCTGTTTCTGAGCTATAACCTGTTTACGCTTTCATAATGAGATGAAACTCAGTGTTTTCAGAAAGCCAGTATATGAGAGTTCTAAACATATCCTGTTGGAATTAAATCTTCAGTCCTAAAAATAAAGCTTTCAGTGCTCAGATGAAAGAAAATTAAAACATTTTATTTAAAATGTGATACTGAAAATCATAACCCAAAGTCACTGTACCAGTGGTGAATAAGAACATCTTTTCTATCTACAGGAGGCATATATTAAATTCAAGATCACATTTAAATTTATAGATTACAGAGTCTCTTTGGCTTAAAAAATACTAGGAACAGATTTTTGTCATATATAGACTGGATTCCAGAGAAAACTAATAATAAAACCATGTGCTTATCATTTGATGATTTGACATTGAAAAATCTGTCTTAAATAAAAAAGGTCACCCAAAGAACGCCACTAGTGACATGTCTAATGATATATTGTATATCTCTCACTCTAATCAAAACATGGAGAACTAGAAATAAACATCACCGGTACTACCATTGCAACAGAAAAGCACTGTTGCATGAACATGTGTTTACCAGACTACAATATTTTTTTGCGGGGTATATTAAAACATTCTTATTTTTTATTTTGTATTGACCATGTTTCCTATGCTGTGCTTTACATTCCTGTGACTATTTTGTAACTACAAATTTGTACTTCTTAATCCCTTTACTTTTTCCACCCAGTCCCTTCAACTCCCACCCACCCCCATCTGCCAACTATCAGTTTGTTCTCTGTATCTATGAGTGTTTCTTTTTTTGTTTGTTAATTTATTTTGTTCTTTAGATTTCACATATAACTGAAATCATTTGGTATTTGTCTTTCTCTGTTTGACTTGTTTCACTTAGTATAATACCCTCTAGGTCAATCCATGTTGTCTTAATTGGTAATATTTCATTCTTTTTGACAGCTGAGTAATATTCCATTATAGATAGATAGATAGATAGATAGATAGATAGATAGAGAGAGAGATAGATATCACATCTTCTTTATCCAGTCATTTATTGATGGGCACTTAGATTGCTTCCAAATCTTGACTGTTATTAACTTCTTACAACTAGAATTCTGCTTCTCTTCTAGGTTTAGTTGTTATTGAAATGGAAGAGCATAAGGAGAAGTATAGAAATGCATACGATAAGAGCTAGTCAATAATGAGAAGTAAAAATCTATCTCTGCCCTCCCCCACAACCTCATCTATCCAGATATTTAGTGAGTTTTTACTACTTGCCTCATACTATGTGAGAAGCCAAGAATATAAATAACAAAAGGTACATGGTCCTTGTCCTGAAAGGACATACATTATAGTGGAAACGTCCCTGTTCTCATGGTATGTCCCAGCAAAAGCTACATGAGTGGAGAAAAATATATCCTAAAGCTATGCAGAAATAGATCAGGAAGTTAAGGTTTTAATATGAGTGTTTTTCTTAAGAGACAAAGGATGATCTGTTAAGTAATCTGTTAATGCTGTGGTCTGAATGTTCGTGTCCCCCTGAAATTCATATGTTGAAATCCTAAACCCCAAAGGTGATGATATTAGGAGGTGGGGCTTTTGGGATGTGATTAAGTCATGAGAGTGGAACTCTCATGAATGGGATTACTGCTCTTAAAAAAAAAGATCCCCCAGCCCCTCCCACCATGTGAGAAGCCTGCCACCTGGAAGAGAGCCCTCATCAAAATGTGACCATGCTGGCACCTTGATCTTGGACTTCCCAGCTTCCCAAAATACCAGTCTGTGGTATTTTGTTACTGCAGTCAAACAGACTAAGATAGTTAATATGTTAAATGCAGGTATCATCTGGTGTTTGATGAAGCAATGTACAAGAAAATATTTATCGAAGTATAAGGCACTACACAAAGATAATGAAAATAATTAGAGTCAGCATCAAATGTACTCATTTTTTTTAAAAAAGAATTTTATTGGGGAATTGGGGGATGGGAACACCACTGGGGAATTGGGGGAAGGGGAACAGACAAGTTGCTGTTGTTTTGTTCTTCTGTCTAGTTGTGGAGGACGTTGCTTCACTGGCCTAAGTTGGCACCATCATTGCGCTCTTCCCGGGTGAGGCAGATCAGTCACCGGCTTCTGGATGGCTGCTCACAGAGGCTGCTGGCTACACACGGTAGCCCATGGCAACCCACTGCAGCAGGGCTGCAGCCTATGCCGTGGCCTGAGACTCACGGCAGCCCAGCTCCAGGTTGAGCTGTTGTTCAGCATCTTAGCTGTAGAGGGCAGTATCACTGGCCCTCATATGTGGGATCCCAACAGGTGCCCTCTGGCATCCCAAGCCAGCTCTTAACCAATGCGTCATTTAGCCAGCCCTCAACGTACTCATTGATGTCAGTATAATTTTGATCAGAAGGGCACAGCTTAAAAATACCATACACCTACCTAAAATACACAAATGTGTAAAGGTAAAATTAAGGAACTAACATATCAAGATCAAACAGGGCTTGTTCTAGGAATACAATAAGACCTTAATATAACTTACTATATTAATGTAATCATCTACATGGATGCCAAAAGGTTTTTGGAAGAATTCATCATCTATTCAGAATAGAAGGAAACAATCTTGACTTGATGAGGAATATCAGAATCCAATAGCAAACTCTACTTTAACAACATTCCCTCCAATATTTCCAATATGAAAAAGAGCACCTATCTTCAGCTTTATTATGAGGACTAAGTAAATTCAGGCATATAAGGCACTTGTACTAGTGCTTGATATACGGCAAATAGTCCTTTATACTTTTCAAAGTATTAGAACTATTCTTATTTCATGAGTCTTACCAAAACAAGCCATGGACCAGACTTGGCCACTGGGTCATAGTTGGCCAACCTCTATCCAGAACTCTATAATCAGCAAAAAATATCCATAAAAAATTAAGGCAAAAAAGACATTTTCAGAAAAGGAAGTCTCAGTAATGTTCAAAGGGTTGAAGCATACCAAACAGTTTTCTGATAACAATGGTATTAAAGTAAAAATGAAAAACAAAAATATATTCCCAAACCATGAGTCAGAAAAGAAATTGTAAGAAAATTAAAAATTATTTAAATGATAGAGGAAACAATCAGTAAGTTTGTGTTACATGCCTATGTTAGAAAAGAAGAATTATTTTCTTTTTTCTTTTTCTATTGAGATATAAATAATGTGTAACATTATATTAGTTTCAGGTGTACCACACAATGATTTGATATTTGTGTGTATTGTGAAATGATCACCACAATAAGTCTGGTCAACATCTATCACTGTACATAGTTGTCGATGAAAAATATCCAACCTAAGAGAAAACTTATAAGAGTTTATTTGAGCCAAACTGGCGACAATTGCCAGAAAGCAAAATCTCAATGGATTGAGAAAATGCTCCAGAAAATGGCCGTTTTGCAACTTATTTTATACATTAAAATCAAAGGAGGAAGGTTACATGAAATCCATTGGTTGTAGATTAAGGGGGTGGGTGGGAGAAAGCAAACCAGGGAAATTTCTGGGATTGGATAAAAAGTAAAATGGAGAGACACACACTTCTTTTACATTGGTGGGTATAGCATAATTAATAGCATTTTACAGCACATAGAGATAGTATTTGGGGAACAAGATAACAGTGAGGGACTTTGTAGTTTCCTGCTCTGGTGTGGTGGGTTGTGCCTTCTGGGGGGTCCAGAAAAAGAGATGACTCTGATATTGTAAGGGTATGTTATCTTAGATGCAAAAAGATGACAGACAGGCTTAAGGTAAAGATTGACCTTTGTCAAGGAAGCTACAGGCCAAGGATGTGACTTCCCACCATGGCCCGCCTTTGCTAGGAATTTTTATGTTCACGCCATCCTCTGTGGTTATTTTCAGTCTCCTGAGCTTGTCAGGTTTAACATGTGGCCCCTTTTCCATCCACATAGTTATATTTTTTTCTTGTGATGATCACATTTAAGATCTTCTCTCTTAGCAACTTTTAAATATGCAATACAGTATTATCAAATTCATGCTGTATATTATATCCTTATGACTTATTTACTTTACAAGTAGAAGTTTATACTTTTTAACCCTTTTACCCACTTCCTCCACCAATCTGCTCTCTGTATCTATGAGCTTGTTTTTGTTTTGTTTTGCTTTGCTTTGCTTTGCTTTTATTTAGTTTCCACCTATAAGTGAGATCATTATTTATCTTTCTCTGTCTGATTTATTTCACTAAGTATAATGCCTTCAGCGTCCATCCATGTTGTCACAAATGGCAAGGTTTACACACACACACACACACGTTTTATTTATCCCCTCACACATTGATAGACATTTAGGTTATTTCCATATCTCAGCTATTCTAAATAATGCTGCAATGAACATGGGGTTGCAGATATCTTTTTGAGTTAGCGTTATCATTTTCTTTGCATAAATACCCAGAAGTGTCATTGCTAGATGATATGGTAGTTCAATTTTTAATTTTTTGCATAATCTCTATACTGTTTTCCATAGTGGCTGCACCAATGTACATTCCCACAAACAGTGCACAAGGGTTCCCTTTTCTCCACATACTCACCAATGCTTACTATCTCTTCTCTTTTTGATAAGAGCCATTCTAACAGGTATGAGGTGATATCTCATTGTGGTTTTGATTTGCATTTCCCTGATGATTAGTGACTTCAAGTATCTTGTCATGTACCTCTTGGCCATCTCTAGATCTTCTTTAGAAATAATGTCTATTCAGATCCTCTGCCCATTTTTACATAGCATAGTTTGTTTCTTTGCCATTGAATTGTATGGGTCCTTTATATATTTTGTACATTCACCCCTTATCATATATATGATTTGCAAATATTTTCTCACACTCAGTAGGTTCTCTTCATTTTGTGATGATTTCCTTCACTGTGCAGAAGCTTTTGATTTTGATTTAGCCCCACTTATTTATTTTTGCTTTTGTTGCCTTTGCTTTTGTGACAGATCCAAAAAAAATATATCATTGCCAAGACAAATATCAAGAAGCTTATTTCCTATCTTTTCTTATACAAGTTTAAGGTCTTACCTTCTAATCTTTAATCCATTTTGAGTTAATTTTTATATATGGCATAATATACTGTCCATTTTTATTCCTTTATGTATGGCTGTCTAGTTCTCCCAATACCACGTGTTAAAGAGACTGTTTTTCCCCATTGTATATTCTTTCTCCTTTTCCCTGAATTAATTGGACATATACATGTGAGTTTATTTTGGGGCTCTCTATTCTGTTTCATTGATCTGTACAATACTGTCCGGTTTCATGCCTGTACAGTACTGTTTAATTATTACTGCTTTCTAATACAGTGTCAAATCAGGGAGCAAGATGCCTCCAGATTTTTTTTTCTTTTTCAAAATTGCTTCAGCTATCTGTGGCCTTTTGAGGTTCCATACCAATTTTTGGATTGTGTGTTTCTATTTCTGTGAAAAATGCCAATGGAATTTTGACAGGGAGTACACTGCATCTGTAGATTGCTTTGAATAGCATGGACATTTTAACAATATTAATTTTCAAATCCATGAGTGTAAAATATCTTTCCATTTATTTGAATATTCTTGAATTTCTTTCATCAGTGTCTTCTGGATTTCACTGTACAGGTCCTTCACATCCTTAGTTCAGTTTATTTCTAGGTATTTTATTCTTTTTGATGCAATTGTAAATTGGATTGTTTTTCTAATTTCTCTTTCTGGCATTCATTATTAGTATATAGAAACACATAGGTTTTTGTAACTTCGTTTCACACCCTGCAAATTTAGTAAACTTTGTTTATTCGAACAATTTGTTTGGTAGCATCTTTCAGGTTTTCAATATATAATATTGTATCATTTGTACATAGTGAGAGTTTTACTTCTTTTTTTATTTGGATGCCTTTTAATTATTTTTCTTGGCTAATTGCTCTGGCTAGAGTTCCCAAACTATGTTGAATAAAAGTGGTGAGAGTGGGCATCCTTACCTTGTTTCTAGTCTTAGAGGAAAAGCTTTCAGCTTTTCATCTTTTAGTATGATGTTACCTGTGGATTTGTTATATATGTCCTTTATTATGTTGAAGGGCATATATTCCATCTATGACCCCTGTGTTGAGAATTTTTACCATAAATAGATGTTGAATTTTGTCAATAATTTTTCTGCATCTACAGTCATGTGCCACATAACAACATTTTGGTCAGTGACACACCACATATACAATTGTGGCCCCATAAGATTATAATGTAACTGAAAAGTTCTTGCCACCTCTTGACGTCATAGTCATCATGGCATCATTGTGCAATCCATTACTCATGTGTTTGTAGTGATGCTGGTGTTAACAAATCTGTGCTACCAGTCGTATAAAAGTATAGCACATAAAATTATGGACACTACATAATACTTGATTGTGATAATAAATGTCTGTTACTGGTTTTGTATTTGCTATACTGTACTTTTTATCATTATAGTGTACTCTTTACTTATAAAAACAAGTTTACTGTAAGACAGTATGACATGCTATTCTGGCAGCAGCCTCATACATCTTGGGTTTACAGTGTCTCTTGTTTGCCTCATTTTCTTTTGGGCTTGGTTTAATTTTGTGTTGTTTTGTACAGTAAAATGCTGCATAGAGTTGTAGCCTAGGAGTAATAGGCTATACCATACAGCTTATATGTGTAAGTACACTCTGTGATGTTTGCACAATGCCAAAATAACCTAACAGTAAAAATTTCAGAATGTACTCCTGTCATGAAGCAGGACTGTATTGAGACTGTATTGAGATGATCATATGACTTATCCTTTGTTTTGTTAATGTGGCATATCACATTGATTGATTTGCAGATGTTGAACCATCCTAACATCCCTGAAATAAATCCCATTTGACCATGGTTCGTGATTTTTAAAATATATTGTTGAATTTGGTTTGTGAATACGTTATTGAGTAATTTTGCATACATATTCATGGAGGACATTGGCCTGTGATTTTCTTTTCTTGTGGTGTCCCTGTTTGGTTTTGGCATCCCAGCAATGCTTGCCTCATAAAATATGCTTGAAAGTAATCTCTTCTATTTTTTGAAAGAGTTGAAAATAATTGGTATTAATTCTTCTTTAAATGATTGATAGACTTCACAAGTGAAGCTGTTTGGTCCTGGGCTTTTGTTTGTTGCCAGGTTTTTGATTACTGATTCAGTCTCCTTACTTGTAATTGATCTTTCAGATTTTCTACATTTCATGATTCAGTCTTAGAAGGTTGTGTTTCTAGGAATTTATCCATTTAGGAAGGATTATTTTAAATAACTGTTCTCAGCTTCCATAATAGGAAGCTAGGAAGCAGAGAAAAACAACAATGAAAATAATGGAAACCAGAAAGAATGGAAACCAGAAGGCAATGGGTTAGCAAATTTTAAAAGCTAAAAGAACAGTAATGCAGGTCATGTGTCAGAAAATTCCCTCAGCTTCTGTATGTCTGGAAAGGTCTTTATTCCTCCTTCATATCTAAAGGATAACTTTGCTGGATATATTATTTTTGGATCATAATTTCTCTCTTTCAGTAGTTTGAATATTTGATTCCACTCCCTCCTGGCTTATATAGTTTCTGCTGAAATATCTGATGATAATCTAATGGGCTTTCCTTTTCCCTGGTTGCCTTGAGGATTCTTTTTTTGTCATTAATTTTTGACAGCTTCAATACAATGTGACTTGGAGAAGGCCTGTTGGGATTAGGTGTTCTATTTACCATGGCCAAGACATGGAAGCAACCAAAGTGTCCTTTGATAGATGATTAGATAAAGAAGAGGTGGTATATATACACAACGGAATACTATTCTGCCATAAGAAAAGATGAAATACTGCCATTTGTGACAACATGGATGGATCTTGAGATTATTATGCTAAGCAAAATAAGTCACAGAGAAAAAGTCGAGGACCATATAATTTTACTAATATGTGGGATATAAAATTGAAAGCAACAAAGGAACAAGACAAATAAAGAAACAAAAACTAATAGACACAGATAATAGTTTAGTGGTTACCAGAGGGTAAAGGGGGTGGGGGGTGGTAGATGAGGATAAATGGGGAAAAATATATGGTGATGGAAAGAGAACTGACTCTGGGTGGTGAACACACAATGTGATATATAGATAATGTATTACAGAATTGTACACTTGAAACCTATGTAATTTTACTAACCATAGTCAGCCCAATAAATTTTAATTAAAAAAAAAGAAGAAAACCAGAAAATAAAATAAAATAAAAGCTAAAAGAAAAAATGCTGGCACTCTAAAACAGAGATCAGCAAATAAAATAGAATCAGGAAATATTTTAGAGTTTGTAGGCCAAGAGATAAAATCAAGCAACTGTTTTCACTAAAATGCAGACAAAAAGAAGAGCAAATTAAACCTAAACAGGAAAACTTGATTTAAGAGTGACAACCAGTAGAGCAAGAAATCACTTAACAACAGGAAATATCAACAAAGTGAAATTAAGGTCTTTGAGAAGATTAGTAAAGTTGATAAACCTCCAGCAAGATTAATCAAGGAAAAAAAGAGGGAAGGCATAAACTATTAACATTAGGAATGAAAAGGGAAAATATATCATGATTATATAAAAATTTAAAGAAATTTACAGGTAATGGAATTACAGTATGTTGTAAGTAATGTTTTGTCAATTTACCTGAGAAATTGATATGAAATGGAATAATTCCTTCCAAAATACAATCTATCAAAACTGACACAAGAATTTTTAAAATCAAGAAGCAAATAGCTATGAAAGAATGTTTATGTTTATGTCATCATAAACTTTCCCACATGCAAAAAAATATATATCTCTGACCCGATGGCTTCAATACTGAATTCATTTATACATTTAAAGAAGAAATAATAAAAATCCTACACAAACTCTTCCAGGAAATACAGGAGGGAAGTCTTCCCAACTCATTTCACAAAGCCAGTATGTTCCTAAAAATACAAAACCTAATAAAACATTCCAAAAATAGAATTATAGACACATATCCCTCATGATCATGGGTACAAAAATCAACAAGATATTGTTAAATCCAGCAATATATTAAAAGAGTGATACACATGACTAAGGGTGGGAGGGTCTCCCTCAATCAGGAATGCAAAATTAATTTCACATTCAAAAATAATTAATGTGTAACTCAGCACATTAACAGAATGAAAGAGAAAAAATCAAATTATCACTTCAATAGGTGGAGTAAAGCATCTGACAAAAGCCAACACCCCTCATGGATCTAAAAAGAAAAAAAACTACTTTTACAATCATACTAGTAGTGAAATAATAAAACCTTATGACTGGGGAAAAGCAAGAATATACAGTTTTACCAATTTATACACCAATTCAATAAATATCCTAGCCAGTGTGTTAAGGAAAGAACAAGATTTTAAAATTTCATTAATATTGGAATGTAGAGTAAAACTGCCAATATTAGTAGACAACATTATTATGTTGTCTACTAAGATGGAGAATTTAGCAAGGTTTTAGGATGCAAGTTCAATACATAAAATCAGTTGTCTTTCTATATAATAGCAACAAACAATGGGAAAATAAAATATAAAAATATAATACCACTCATAATAGCATTTTAAAATAGTAAATGCTTAGGAATTAATCTAAAAAAGATATGGCAGATCTCTAAACAGAAAACTAAAATTACTGTTGATAGAAATGAAAGATCTAAATAATGTTGATTGTGTATCTTGTTAAGATATCTATTCTCCCCTAATTGATCTTTGGATTCAACACAATTCTAATCAAAATTCCATCAGTCTTTTTTGAATAAATTAGCAAGCCGATTCTACAATATATATGGAAATATGCAATCTATATTCAAAGACTATAGACTAGTAAAGAAACCCTTAAAGTAGTAAAACAAGGGTGAAGGAATTATTTCTTCACCTTATTTTGAAAGAGTTACTGATATCAATTATTTTATACATTAATATAGGCTGTACCATAGATCATAAGAATAAATTCATTGATTGATGAACCAAAATAGAGAGTCCGGAATATATCCACACAATTACTGTGAATTGATTTTCCACAAAAACACAAGTCATTTCAATGGGGAAAGTAAAGACTTTTCAAGAAATGATGCTGGGATAATTGTCATTCTATACTCAAAAGTTAATTTGAGATAAACCATAGACAAGAATCTAAAAATATACTGGAATAAATTATAAGAAAATGTGATCACAATCAAGAATACTCAAATAGTTTTTTAAAAGAAAAATTATCAGTCATAAAAAATAAGATTATTTGGAACTCATTAAAATTAAAAAACAAAAAAAGTCTTTTCATCAAAAGACATCCTTAAGAAAATAAGTAGGAAGCCCTGGCTAAGAAAATATATTCTCAGCACATATACCTGGTAAAGTGCTCATGTTCAGAATATCTAAGGAATTCCTACAAATCAATAATAAAAATATGAACAGCACAAATTTTTTAAAAGGGCAAAAATTTGGATCAGACACTTTGTAAAAATAGTATTCCAGTGACCCATAGGCAGGTGACAAGATTCTCCAAATCTTTAGTAATCAGGGAAATTCAGATTAAAAAATGTTGTAAGATACCACTACACACACAATAGAATTATTCAGATTTGAAAGACTGGCAACACCCTATGTTTATGAAGATAAAAACAATTGCAACATTTACACATTCCCAGTAGGAGTGTAAAATGCGATGACCACTTTGGTAATTCCCTACAAAATTAAACATTTAGCTACCCTGTATCCAAGCAATTTTACTCTTATATATTTATGCAAAAAAAAAATCATCATCATCATCATCACCACCATCACAGCAGTTTTATTCATAGTGGCCAAAATCCACAAACAACCTATCAAAAAAGAATTGGGAACATATTGTGGTATATCAGTACCATGGGATATGACTCAATAATGAAAAGAAACTACAAAAAGTATGCAATATAGGTGAATCTCAAATTAATGATGAGGGGGAAAAAAGCCAGATACAAAAGAATATGTACTTTATGATTTTATTTATATTAAGTTCTAGAACAGTTATAGTTAGTAGTAGAATTCTTCTTAGTTGCTGCTTTAGAGGCACATGGGAACTTTTTAAGTTATAATAATATTTTAGGTCTTGTGTTAGGTTTACATCATGTAAAGTCATTGAACTAAATACTTAAGATCTGAGTTTGTCAATTATACCCTTACAAGTATCATAAAATAAAAATATATATTTAAAAAGCCAGTATGTACAACTGTGGTCTACAGGAACATTTTGAATATATTTAATACCACTGAATTGTATACTACAAACAGTAAGAATGACAAATATTGTGTTATGATATTTTACTACAATAAAAATCTATTTTGTATAGCAAATAATCATGGATTCCCCCAGTACTGATACCAGTGGTCAAAATGGAAAGTAATTTTGAAGGATGAGAAGGAAACTTCACCTTTAACCTATAAGCTTCACCTTTTACCTATAGACATCCAATATTCTCATTTATAGAATTTTCTTTACCATAAGAAAAATGCAAAAATAATTATGATGTGACAAGTAACCCTTGATTTCCCCACCTTTCAAACTCTTCTTATTTAATAATAGTGAAACATTCCAACAGTAAAGAAGTCTAAATCTGAGCCAAAAATATTGCCCAGCCTTCCTTCCTGCCCACTTGCCCCAGCTCACTTTATCCTCATGATAATATCTACAAAGGAGTCTCTTTGACTCATCATACAGTTATCTGCAAGTTGCAGAAATGTTTCCCTAACAGTTTGGCCAATGAGCTTGCTGGAGAGGGGAGGGTTTTTTAGTGTCCCTTAATGAGCTTCAAGACAGAACGGAAATACTCGCTTTTATTCACAGCTCTGGTGTCTCCTTGACCCAGGACCATGGGACCATCAATCCTTCCCAGTGGCCAACACTCCTTCAAAGATAGAAAGTTGCCTCATACACCTTCTTCTTTCCCTTTTCATCTTATCTTCCTTCCTTCCTCCTTTCCTTCCTTTTCTTCTCTCCTTTCTCCCCCTTCCTCCTCCTCTTCCTCTGCTGCTGCTGCTTCTCCCTCCTCCCTTCTGCTCTCTCTCCTCCACCTCTTCCTCCTCCTTGGCTGTGAGACCACCTCTCTACTAGAAGTAACACTGATACCAGAGGGAGTAGAGTAGTTCAGAGGGTGAAAGGCTGAGAAACACTTCTGACAGCCCAGTAGGCCAAGGGGAGAGGGATGGCGTATGGGACCCTCACACAGGGGAGGAGGGACTTGCCTTAACTTGGGAACCCACAGGCCTGCCTCCTTGAAGTAAGGGTGACCTGGAAGCTGACAGGACCTCACTGGAAGCTCAGTCCAGCTTCACAGCGTATTTCAGTCTCTGAAATCTAACTGAGATGATCCCAGATTTCTCAGGCTCTCAGAGGCCCAGCAAAAAGCATATGTAAAGCTTTCTCTGGAGGAAAATAACATCATCCAAGGCCTCAAATTACTTCTATAAACAACTCGGCAACTGCAATATCCGGCAGAAACTAAACAGTAGCCAAGCACCCCCCTCCCCGCCCCAAAAAAGGCATGAACACATGAAGGAGAATGTCAGACCATATAATCAGACCCGAAGGAGCTCCAGATATTAATGTCAACAAAACACAGAGTTTTCAAGTAAGAATGAACCCATCAAACAAATGGTATTACTGTTCATAAAAGCCACCCTTAATACTTTGACTGAGGAAGGGGATCCTAAGAGAAATGAGAAGTGAGGCAAGGTTCCATAGATGCTTTGTCTCTAAGTCCTGTTTCTGGGGACTGAAGGGAGCAGCCTCACAGGCCTTGGTGTGGGACTGACAGGGGCGTGGGGAGGATGAAGGCCACTAATGGGAGTGGAGAAGGAGGATTGGGGTGAGGGATCTCATGTTGCCCACACTCTGCTTTAGGTGATGGATCTAAAGAGGGATCATAGTGCCTTGTGCCTTTCTCTGGATATGATTCACGAAGGGGGACTCGAAGGCTAAGACAGGACATCCGTGACAATTGGGAGAAATACAAGACTTACAAGATGATTTTGGAGTTAGAACCACCAGAAGATAGTAGTCTGGGCATCCCCCCAAAATTCAGAACCACCCATAGCACAAGAAGCTCTACTCACCAGTTGCCTACTTGATTATGAGCTTCATGATATCTGGAACTGTGTCTCTCTGTTTTTCCCAGTATTTATCACAGGCCTACTACTGAGCAGAAGCTCTTATTAGCATATTTTGTTGTTAATTGCATTGAACTGTATTGAGATTAAGTAACCTACACAGAGTCACTCAAGTCAGTGTATAAAGTGGTATTCAATTCAACAATTATACTAACAGCTAACACTTATATAACACTAATATATGCCAAGCACTATTCTAACAATTATACATATATTAGCTTTTAAGGTCCATTATAATCCTATTTAGTAGGTATTTTAGGATCCTCATTTTACAAATAAGAAAACTAAAGCATAGAAAGGCTAAGTAATTTTCCCAGGGCCACATGACTAGGGAAGGGGTTGCGCTTGTATTGAAATGCAGGTGGTC
Organism: Hipposideros armiger; assembly: GCF_001890085.2. NCBI lineage: Eukaryota > Metazoa > Chordata > Mammalia > Chiroptera > Hipposideridae > Hipposideros > Hipposideros armiger. Next base: position 107,065 of record NW_017732194.1, read on the forward strand.
AGGCCCAAACCCAAGCTATTAATCACCACTTCCAATTCAATGAAACAACACTAAGGATTCAAGCCTAGATTTCTTCTTGCTAGATGAGTTCCATTATACTATGCTGTCCCCTTCCTAAAATGCAATCAGTTTAGTTGGAACTACATCTTGACTCTGAAGCTTGTTCTCTTTGCAAAAGGCTCATCTTAATTATTTGTATTTGTTTTCCAGAGGTTTGCCTTTTAGTAATAAATAAAAAAGGGGGATATGTTGGAAGCTGGCTGCACCCCAGTATCTGACATGGCCAAGCGCACTGCTATTGTGACAAATTCTGAAGCTCTGACTGAGAGACAGATACTGCTTTATATCTTAAAAGATTTAAATTCCCCTTTGGATGCCCCCCAGTAGGACGAAGATCATACACCCCTTCTGATAGATATGTCACAATAATTCTATTTTATACACTAAAGGCAATTTTAGTCACACTACTAGTCTCTTAGTAAAGGTCAAAGTACACACCCTGTAAATCTTAAGATCCTGCTTAGCTAATAGTGTTTAGGATAATTGTTGAGTAGACATAGTCACTATAGGTAAAAGGATTAGCCTTAGTCACATAGTCATTATAGGAAAAAGGGTTAAAACACAGTTAAGATAAATTGATCTTTTAGCATAAGAAAAAGTCAAGCTGTACCCTGGAGCATAAGAATTACCCTGATCTAAACTATGTAAAAGAACTTTTTACTGATGAGATAATGGTCAACTATAAAAAGGGGCATGCTGTAAAATAAAGTGAGACACTTCTCTTCTTGAAAAAGAAAAAATAATTTGTAAAAATTTGTATTTGTTTTCATAACTATGTACAAGTAGTTAGAAGGGTAAGCATTGTATTTCTTTTTTAAAACACATAGAAATAGTGATGTGCTGAATCAAATTGTGCTTTACCTAAATGAGTTGCTTTTCAGTGAAAATGAGTCAGTTCCATCTTATCCAACTGTTACAGAGCCAACTAAACTTACAATACGTTCTCACTCCATGAAGTTTTACTTAAAACATGTTTGATTCACTTGTCAACTATACTAAATTAATTTTTTAGAAAGGACCTCAGATTTTTCTAATTTAGTTGTGGAGTATTTTGCAATATGGGACACAATGTAAGGGGTAACAAGTTTTACTCTACCATTTTTGCAAATGGTCTAGTGACTTTTAAATCACTGCTTTCAATCAAGAATCCACTGCCTAAAGTGGGTGTTTTCCTCTTTGAAGGCCATTGGTATGTTTGTCAGAATACTAAAAACTATGTTTTCTATTCTACATGTACATATTTTTAAAGACATTAATTTGCTATGTCAGCATGCCAATTTCAGGTAAATATCAAATATACGCTTCATGTCTGTGGTTTGATGAAATTGATATGTATAAAACCTTCTATTCTTAAATGTATTTATACATAAATATTGTTTTTTAGCCAGATTTGTGAAAATTATCTATTTAAGTTCGATACAGAGCATAAAGAGAAATTTCACAGAACTAAAGCACCATTGACTCAAATTTAAATCAAAGGAGGTATACTAAGATAATTTAGTATTTGAAACAATTGCATTTTGCAGGCAATACACAGTGAACCCAATTAGAGAAAACTCTCCACATTATTAAGAAGACTGATGCAAGAGGAAAGTATTTTAGTGAATTGAGAAATGTATTTCCTTATAGGATGAAATATCCTGTTAGTGCAAATGTGGCCCTGAACCCTAGATGTGGTGGACCTGAGGCCAAAAAGCAATGAAATCTGTGGAACTCAGTTCACCCACATTCCAGCTAATTTTATACAATCGAAAGCTTTCATGGACTCCTCATTTTTTGTCACCCAGTGCAGTTCCCAAAAGTCATGATTGCTTTAATTGCACTTAAATACAACCAAATACAAGTCAAGCATTATGACAGTGAGCATTTGTTTGCTGATTTTATGGCTTTCTTTAAGCTGTATGGACATGCCACAGAAAAAGTACCTGCCTTATAATAAACAATGATGACCATACCCTGTATCTTCCATTCACCCTCCAGGTCCACTCTCCATCTTCTCCATGGATGCAATGGGATGTCACCCTGTAAGGACCACAGCAACATGTTTGCTTGCCCCTTGGCTTGCTGTTGGATTGGCCAATTGGGGGCCCCAGCAGGAGATCAAGAGGAGAGAGGGGAGTACAGGTGAGTTGCCTCAGGATGGTCATGTTCCTCAAAGCACATGATTTTCTCCTTCCAACTTCCGGTCCTCCTATCTCCATGCTTCCCTTTGGTCCTAGGGGTGGCCACATCCCTGCTGTTATTAGCCTCAAGGTACTGCACTAACTGTTGGAATTTTTCTGCACCCTGATCACCCCTTTTCTAATAGTCCCTTTTATGAAACGTACACCTCCCTCCCAGTGAATTACCCCAATTTGAGTGTGCCATGAGGTTCTATCTGGGGCCCTGACTTATGAAATTAACAACATAAACATATACATTTAAGCTCTCCAATGTAATAAAACAGCATTTAGAAGTTGCATTCAAATTCTCCTGTGAATCAGGAATGGATAACCTCCTTTTGCTTGTAAATAATTTAAAACCTCTTAACTAAAATAACTTACTGACTCCTTCCTTTATCCTCTATGGAACAAGATAAATGATCTCTGACTTAAAAGACTACCTTTTTTTTTTATTGAGCACCTATTATGTGTCAGGCACTCTGCTGAGCCCTAGAGATGCCTCAGTGGACAAGAAACAGCCCCTGCCTCTCAGGAGCTCAGGTGTATAAGCTGATCATTAGAATGCCATGTGACATGTATGATGATGAAAAAGAACATTATAAAAACTCAGCCTGGGAGTATAAGAAAGTTTCCTGTAGGAAGAGAAATATTTTTTTAAAGTTGGAAGAAACTGAACTTTTTTTATGGCCTGGAGGGAAGAAGCAAATTCCTGGAAGAAATGCGAGTAAGAACAAAATTAAGGTGTCATAAGCGAATTACATATCTTAAAAAAGAAAGAAAGAAATACTTAAATGAGAGATACCTTTTATTTTCTTGGATGATGGGAAGGGAGAGTATTTTACATTATTAAAATCAGCTCAAGTGCTGCAATCCAGAAGGACCATATCTCAAAATCAGGATTTATTATCACTCAGCCACCTGTGACCAACAGTCCCTATAGAATTGTTCCAAATTTATTCTCCAATGTTAAACCTGTGATAGAAAAAAAACAACAATACTGGCACTCTTTTAGTAGATGAACATCTGGATTCATTATGAACAGGTAAGGACCAGATACCTGATTTTTTCAATTTTGTGAAGATAAGGACTAATGTAGAAATATATTATTCTATTGTAATAAAGTAGAAAGAATTAATTAAATAAACTGGAAGAATGCTGAAAGTGGTTAGAATACCAAAAGACCTACAAAACTGCAGAGTACAATTTTGAAGGTTTATTTGTGAAACAGCAGGCTGTGGAGGGAAAAAAAAAAAACAACCACATTCAATTTAGGATTTGTAGTCCCCAATTTTGTTTACATTGAAAGATTAGTAATATAAAATTTTTTATTGAAAATGCATTTCAAATTTGAATGTCTGCAAGTTAGATAACATGATAGGTTTGGCAACGGGATGGAGGGGACTTCATTTTCAGAGAGCAAAATATTATTGTAGAAAAATTAATCATAGCCTCCATCAGACCAAGGAAGTAGGGGCATGAAGAGTTAGAAGCATTGGATGCATCTACTGCCAGCGGTTCTGAACACTTGGAAAATCTATCCAGATGTCCACTTTCCATGGCTCTTAGTGTTTCCTCTCAACCCACCATAGGAGTCAGTGCAGATGGACATATAGCTCCTAATCTTTAAAACCTCCTTTATGATCTACAGTGATTGCTGTACCCTATTGTCTTCCATTCACCGTCTAGATCTACACTTAATTGTTACTAGCAAAAGGGATGGAGGAAAGGGGTCTGTCTGCCCAGGCCACAAGAATAGAGGCAAAGCAGGACTCTATGCTGCTCCCTCCTGGAGCACACTGAGACTGTTTGTGTCTCTCCACCCCGCCCCATCCCCAAGTCAGATGTTGAAACCTAATCCCCAATGCAAAGCAATTTAGAGGTGGGGCCTTTGGGAAATGATTAGGTCATGAGTGTGCTGCCCATGTGAATAGGATTGATGCCCTTTGAAGAAGAGACCCAGAGATCTCTCTCAGCACCTCCACCATGTGAGAACACACAGAGAGAAAGGGTGTCTGTGGACCTGGACGTGAGTCCTCGCCAGACACTGCAGGTGCCTTGATCTTGGACTTCCAGCCTCCAGGACTGTGAGAAATAAATGTCTATTCTTTTTTTTTTTTTTTTAAGATTTTATTGGGGAATTGGGGGAACAGCGCTGGGTAATTGGGGAAGGGGAACAGACAAGCCGCCATCCCTCTGTTCTTCAGTCTAACTGTGGAGGACGTCACCTCACCGGCCCATGTTGGCACTATCGTTGCGCTCTTCCCAGGTGAGGCAGATCGGTTACTGGCCACTAGACTGCCGCTCTTGACAGCTCATGCTGGCCGCTGGCCGCTGGCCGCCAACCGCTCACACTGGCCGCTAGCCACCCACTGCAGCCTACTGCAGCTTCACTGCAGCCCACGCCATTGCCGGCGTCAAGCTGTTGTTCACCATCCCAGCTGCAGAGGGCAGTGTCACTGGCCCTAACATGGGATCCGAACCAGGGTCCTACTGCCCAGAGCCAGCACCCCAAGCCAACTCTCAACCAGTGTGCCATTCGACCGGCCCATAAATGTCTACTCTTTATAAGCCCCCCAACCTATAGTCTTCTGTTATAGCAGCCCCAACTCTTACTGTGCCGTGACCCCCTGGGGTCACCCACACAGGAGGGCTGGGGATGAAGATTCCAGGGGGAGGGTATGTCTCAACGAGAGGCAGCAGCAGGGCCAGAGGTTAAGGGTCCCATGTGAGCAGCTAAACCCTGGGTCCACAGCTCCTGATGACCAAAAAAGGGCAGAAAGAAGCCAACAAGGTGTGCTCTGGGGGGTCACTTCCGGCTCTGCCATCAGGGCTGTGAACATCCCTCCTTCTCTCAGAATGCAATGGGATTATCTGCACACTTGCCTTTGTTTGAGTTTATGTATATTTCCTTAGCAAGAATTTATAAAAGGGCTCTTACTATGTAAAGTGTATGAACTTTTTTAGGTCTGTAATATACATAACCATATTTTAGATCCTTTGTAGAAAGAGTGTACCAATTTCACTCCCACCAACAGTCTGTGAGGTGTTGCCAACTGTGAGTGGCATAATTTTTTTTTGTTGTAGCTAATAGGTGAAGAATTGTACTGCATTGTTATTATAAATTATGTAAATCTAATGAGATTAAAATTGTTTTCCGTTTACAGTCATTGGTGAGTACTTGTATGTGAGTGTATGTGCTGTGTGTGTGTGAATCTGCTGTCTTAGATTTAAATTGGCTTTAATGTTATCTCTGTGCATACCAGTGTTATGTCATGCTGAGTATAATGGAACTTAGTCATAAGGTTGTCCAACAAATGACTTTCAACTGTTTGCAAGAGGTTTTAGAGACTGTACAGTATTTACATTTTGGTAGAGGAAAATTGTGAATGTTTGCTCTATCTTTTTTAGGTTAGTAAGTCAGAAAGCTTAAGAAGTTTGTATAGAGAAATGTCCTAGGTTTAGTTTAAGGTCACCAGTTTAAAAATATTTTAGATTAAGTATACAAAGGTTATTTATTCAAAAATGTTGTACCTACATAGCCTTTTCCTTTTCAAAGGCAAAAAGGGGATACACTTCTTGCTCTAAACAATGAGTAGTATTGGTACTATCCTTTTATAACTTATGTCTTGATTCAACACATAATGCATTTTTTAAAATAATGCTTTTTTTTTCTTGTAAGAGATCCATAATCATTCTGCAAGAGAATTCTCTTAACTACATGTTTCTTAACAACGCAAATAGATATTTTAAAACATTTAAATATCTTTCAAATGTTCCCTCCAATTTTTATTGTTAAATCCTGAAGTTTATAATTAGCATAAAGTCCTTTCTTACCACTATTTCCTTTATTGGAAAGAATAAAAATTTACTGTCAACATTTTAGTGAAATACTAATGTAGATAATTTCAAAGCCATTATTCATCCAAAAATAATGGTCCTTCAAACTGTAATGACTTGGCTACATATTACTTTTTATTTTCAGAAGTATGAACTTTTAATTTTTTATTAGTTTCAGGTGTACAAAACAATGTAATAGTTAGACATTTATACCCCTCACAAAGTGATAACCCCCTCCTCAAATCTACTACCCCTCTGACATCTTATATAGCTGTTAGAATTCATTGACTCTATTCCTTATGCTATACTCCACATCCCATTATATTGAATTATAGTTGACATTCAGTATTATTCAGCTTCAGGTGTACAGTGCAGTGGTCAGGCATCTACACCATCCATGAAGTGCTCTCCCTAATAAGACATATGCCCATCTGACACCCTACAAAATCTTTTCAACATTATTGATTATATTCCCCCAACTGTCCTTCATATCTCTGTGGCTATATTGTGACTACTAATTTGTACTTTCTAATCCCTTTACCTTCAGCCCTATCCCCACCCCCATTCCATCTAGCAACCCTCAGTTTTTTCTCTATGTCTCTGAGTTTATTTCTGTTTAGTTTCTCATTTATTCTGTTATACTAGATTCCACATATAAGTGAGATCATATGGTACTTGTCTTTCTCCTTCTAACTTATTTAACTTAGGACAATAATCTCTAGGTCCATCCAGGTCATTGCAAATAGTAAGATTTCATTCTTCTATATGGCCAAGTAACACTCCATTGTATAAAGAGAGCGTAGAAATAAATCCATAACTATATGGTCATTTAATCTATGACAATGGAAGCAAAAACTTACAGTGGGTAAAGACAACCTATTTAATAAATGGTGCTGGGAAAACTGGATAGATATATGCAAAAAAATGATACTGGACCACGTTCTTATGCCATATACAAGAATAAATTCACAATGGATTGAAGACTTAATGTAAAACCTGAAACCATAAACTCCTAGAAGAAAATACAGGAAGTAAATTTGCAGACATTACCCTCAGTAATATTTTTACTGATATATCCCCTCTGGCAAGGGAAGCAAAAGAAAAAATTAACATATGGGATTACATCAAAATAAAAAGTTTTTTCACAGCAAAGGAAACCATCAATAAAACAAAAAGGCATCCAACCAACTAAATGGGAGAAGATATTTGCCAATGATACATCTAATAAGGGGTTAATATCCAAAATTTATAAAAACCTCATACAACTCAACACACACACACACACACACACACACACACACACAAAAAAAAAAACAATTAAAAAATGGACAGAGGACATGAAGAGACATTTCTCTAAAGGGGACATACATTTCTCTAAAGGTGGCCAATAGACATGAAACAATGCTCAACATCACTAATCATTAGAGAAATGCAAATAAAAACCACAATGAGATACCACTTCACTCCGGTCAGAATGGCTATCATCAATAAATCAACAAACAAAAGGTGCTGGCGAGGCTGTGGAGAAAAGGGAACCCTGCTGCACTGTTGGTGGGACTGCAGATTGGTGCAGCCATTATGGAAATCAGTATGGAGATATCTCAAAAAGCTGAAAATGGAACTACCTTATGACCCAGCAATTCCACTCTTAGATATCTATCCAGAGAAATCCAAAACGCTAATTCAAAAAAATATATGCACCCCTATGTATATTGCAGTGCTATTTACAATAGCCAAGACTTGGAAACAACTGAAATGCCCATCGGTAGACAACTGGATTAAGAAGCTGTGGTACATTTATACGATGGAGTATTACTCAGCCATAAAGAAGAATGAAATCTTACCATTTGCAACGATATGGATGGACCTAGAGAGCATTATGTTAAGTGAAATAAGTCAGTCAGAGAAAGACAAATACCATATGATCCCACTTAAGTATATGTGGAATCTAAAGCATAAAATAAATGAGCAAACTAGTCAGAAACAATCCCGGAGATATAGAGAAAAACCTAAGGGTTGCTAGATGGGAGGGGGGGTGGGGATGAGGGAGAAGGGAGGGGATTAGAAAGCACAAATTGGTAATCACAAGATTGCCATGGGATATGAAAGACAGTATGGAGAATATAATCAATATGTTGTAAAGATTTTGTAGGGTATCTGATGGACACTTGTCTTACTAGGGAGCCCACTTCATGGATGGTGTAGATGCCTGACCACTGCACTGTGCACCTGAATCTGAAGCTGAATAATACTGAATGTCAACTATAATTTAATATACATATAGTCACAGGATGTAGAGTACAGCATAGGGAATAGAGTCAGTGGAACTGTAACAGCTATATACGATGTCAGAGGGGTAGTAGATTGGGGTAGGAGGTTATCACTTTATGTGGGGTGTAAATGTCTCACTATTACATTGTTTTGTACACCTGAAACTAATATTTAAAAAAAAAAAAGCAAAGAAAAAAAAAGACTATTTATATCAAGAGTTATAGCTCCCTCTACTGGTTGACAGTAGAAAACTCCTCAGTTGATATCAAAGATAAATGTAATGGTTTAGACAAAAGACTGGACATTTATTATATACTATCTGGCAATATTGGCAGCATCTTGGAGTATCTTCCTTTAAGCTCAACAGTTGCTTTATTTTTACCTATACACTACAATTTGGAAACTTAGTGACAGAGAAGACTGAAAACGTTGGAGAATTCATTTCAACCCATTAAAAAAAATATTACATTGCTTAGAGAAAGCTCACCAAAGTTCTGACATCCTCACCACAGTTGCCTTTTCTGCATAATCAGACTGAAAGTCAGGGCAAACAATAAATTTGTTATTAAATACATTTTCTAACTACCTAGAAGAGAGCGATGCATAAATAAGACTCACTCTGCGAGCTTGTGAACATATATAATTTCTATCCCAAATCCACTAACACACAAGTGCAAGTAGAAGCGCTTGCCAATTTGCACTTTGAACCATTGCCCCCAAGTGATTTGGGGAAATACTTTTCCAATGCAAATCTTTCTCAGTACACTCACACTCTTCAGCTACTAACTTGTTGCTGAACAGCTGACTCCTGATTATCCTCAGTTAATTAGCACCACCTGTTTAACGAAAGCAAAGCACTCCCTGTTGTCTATTAGATCAACTCCAAAACCTCTCCTTGGCAGGCATCCGGGCTCTCCACCAGCTGGGCTTGTCTCATCTGTTCACATCCCCATCCACAGCCGGATTCTAGCTAGGCTTCTCTCTCATTGGTCCCCACTCGGCCATGCTGCTTGCTCCCTGCAGAACAATCAGCCCTGCAGGAAAATGTCACTTCTTTCGAGCCCTACCTCAAGTCTCCACATCTATTACTATACTGACTTCTACAGTCTGCTGTGGTCCTAACTCTCCAAATCCTACGTGTACTTTACATTTTAGACTTGCTGTTAAGTGCCATGTAGTATTTACTGGTTTCTGATCAACTTATAGGCCAGTCTACGGTGGGGACATCCCTGGCACAGTATATGAGAATGGACAAGTAAGTTCGCAAACTTTCCACCGTGTGTGCTTAGTTCTTCGGAAAACACTAGACATGCCAAATAAAAATTTTAAATATCCTTTTTAAGACATCAAAGACAGTATTTGTTTTAAATAAGAGAAATGGGATGTTATCCAAAATTTTTAAAAATTAAAAATCCCAGCCATATTTGACATAGAACCAAACAGAATTCCAGTAATTAGAAAATAAATATACTTGCTACAGCAGAAGACTCCCAGAATATTCAAATTTTAAGGCTATTATGTTCAGTTCTTTGACATGAAATTTTTGTCAGCAATTATGTCTCCGCTATCTTGAGCTAGCATATCAAGCTATTCTGGCAATGTGTATTATATTCAGGACTGAATTTCAGCCAGAACCCTGCACAGTGCATGCAATGTAGACTATATCCAATAACAACTGGCTTCTTGATTTGGGGTGACCGACCTGGCTTGAACTGAGCACATTTATCTAGTTCACAAGCAACAGTTTGATGTGGAAGCACCTATTATCCATTAATTAAATAAACCAAAACAGAGCAAAACATATGTATCCAATTTATCTGATGAAGTTGTACATTGGTCGTACTAGTTTTCTATGACTGCAAAGCAAATTACTACAAAGTTGGTGACTTTTGACCGTCCCCATTTGCTACACCACAGTTGGGAGGTCAGAAGTCTGGGGTGACATGATTGGGTTCTCTGCTGAGGGCTAAAGTCGAGGTGTTATCACACTGGTCGGTTACCTGAAGGATCTAGTAGAATCCACTTTCAAATTTCTTCAGGTTGTTGGCAGAATTCAGTTCCTTTGCAGTTGTAGGACTGAGGGCCCCACATCCTTGCTGGAAGCTACTCTTAGCTCCTGGAGGTCACCTGGATTCCTTGGTGTGTGGTCCCTTCCATCCTCAAAGCAAGCATCAGTGCATCAAATGTCCCTCAAGCTTTGGATCTCTGAATACTTTTTCTTCCACCAGACAGTGAAAACTCTGCTTTTAAAGGGTTTGTGAGGTTAGATTTTATCTCCCTCTTTCCTTATAATACAACCATGGGAGGAGTATCTCCTCACTGCCATTGCTTCGCCACACTCAAAGGATAAGGGATTATACAAAGGAGAGGGTCACTGCAGTCATTCTTCGAATCTGCCTCCTGCAAATGGATTACTTAGTAGTTATGCTTTGTTTAAGAAAACGATTGAGCATGTAGTTATTAATTCAACAAACATTTATGGCACTCCAACTATGTACCAGGTGCTATTCACACAAAGATTAATAAACCATGGCCCCCGTCCTCAAGGAGATTGACTTATGAATAAATCTTGACTGTGATGAGTAAACAGACGCTAAAAGATACAGTGGTGGCATGAAGGAGGGAAAAAAATGGTTCTGATTCTTGATGTAGGATTTAGGGAGGTGGTAGCATAAGAAAATGAGATCTAGCAGCAAACCAGAACATAGAGGGCCTCCCATGTCATGCTAAGGACGTTTTACTTCACTTTGTAGCTGAGATAGAGCCATTGGTAGTGATTAAGCAAGAGAATGATGTGAGGTTTCTCCAAACATCTGACACCCACACTATGAAATTATCACCAGCAATAAATAGTGCAATACCAGGCACAGCATGTGCAGACTGACTCACTGTTATTGTTATTCATTTAGAAGTGACTTCTAATGACCCTGTGGCCAGAAATATTAGTGCAATTCTCAGAGGAACCTAATTTATAACCAGATTGTCACCTAGGCATGGGGAAAATCTGACTCAGCCTGGCAACTCCTCCATCACTATTCTGTGACAAATTTCAAATTTATCATCATCTACTACGTCATGCTTCCAAAATCCCATGACTTTCCCACCCACCCTCTGCCAGACTTTTCAACTACCTACAAAAAAAAGGGGTTTCTTTTATAGACTAGAATTAAAGCTTTGCACACATCTAAGGGGAAAAAAACCCTGCACATTTTATAACTGCAGTTGCTTCCTGACGAAAGGTTACAGGAAACTCAAGTAAATTTTAATGTGTTTGATTCTTAGGTCTCAACTGATTTATGCCAGCAAGCACTTGAAATTTTCGTAGCAAGTTGCATGGTTGACATGAATTATCACGTAGGTATACACCATTCCACATACATTTGTCCTCTTATTTTAAAGAGTAGCCAAGTTACAGAAATGGAATAATTTTAAATATCACTGTTGGATCTCCACTAACTGTAATGAATTAAGTATGTGGAAAATCAAATTCCTGCTTCCTAGATGTGACTCATCATTAAGTTTCCTTTTGTGGATGAAACACTGTTTAAAAAAATAGAAGTGAGGGAGAAATGTCTGTTTCCTGATAAAGATAAGAGGGGAAAAAATTGAGTAACTCCCTTCCCATTATCTTCTGTACTTGTGCATCCATTCTTATCTTCCTTGTGTTACCAGACGTGTTTGACTCATACGATTCTATTTGAAATGTCAGCTAGACTATTCTCTCCACCCTGCCTCCCGCCCCATTCCCAGAATGAAGTTTTCTTTCAAAATCCATGAGGTAGAGAAATGGAGGGGCTGACCGGTCAAGATTCCTGACTTTCTAGAAGACAGGTCAACATTTTTATTTATTTTTTTTTTTTTTTTTTTTTTAAGATTTTTTATTGGGGGAATTGGGGGATGGGAACAGCGCTGGGGGATTGGGGTAAGGCAAACAGACATGTTGCTGTCCTTTTGTTCTTCAGTCTAGTTGTGGAGGACGTTGCTTCACTGGCCCAAGTTGGCACCATCATTGCGCTCTTCCCGGGAGAGACAGATCAGTCCCCGGCTTCTGGACGGCTGCTCACTGCGGCTGCTGGCCGCTCACGCTGGCTGCTGGCTACACACGGTAGCCCATGGCAACCCACTGCAGCTGGGGCTGCAGCCCACGCCGTCGCCAGCAACTCATAGCAGCCGAGCTCCAGGTTGAGCTGTTGTTCAGCATCTTAGCTGTAGAGGGCAGTGTTACTGGCCCTCATATGTGGGATCTGAACCGGGGCCCTCTGGCGTCCCAAGCCAGCTCTTAACCACCGCGCCACTCGGCAGGTCCAACATTTTTAAATAGGAAAGATCAAAAAATAAAATGTTAGTAATAATTTAAAGGAGCATAATGTCATCTTCCATATTGATATTATTTCAAAAATTCCTATCACTACAAGGTAATGAGGAAATTTAGAGCTAATGATTCACTTCTGAAATATCTAAATTTCTCAAAAAGAACTTTGTTTTATTCAACCAAAAAAACATATTTTCTGAGCACTCCTGTGTGCCGCCATCATGCTAGGCATAGGAAATACAATCGTGAACAAGCCACCTTGTCAGATTGTATTTTAATCAACGGGTGTTGGGAGTCCTGTCCAGTTTTCAAATACCAACTGGCAATGGGAAGCTTCTTTTCTTTTTTTTCTTTTTTCTTCATTGTTTTCGGTTTTACTGAGATGCAGTTTACATAAAATATTGTGTAAGTTTAGATGTGCAATGTATTGATTCAATACACTTACATATTGCAATGTAATTACCACCATAGAGCTATCATCTCCATCACCATCACATAATTGCCATTTCCCTTTTGTGGTGAGAAAATGTAAGCTCTACACTTTTAGCAACTTTTGAGTATATAATACAGTATTATTAACTAATATAAATACCATGCTGTACAGAAGATTCCTAGAATTTATTCATCATATAACTGGAAGTTTGTTCCCTTTGACCAATATTTCCCCATTTTCTCACAGCCCTAGCAACTACCATCCACTCTTTGCTTCTATGAGTTTGATGTTTTGGCATTCCACATATAAGTGAGATCATACGCTATTTGTCTCTCTCGGCCTGATTTATTTCACTTAGCATAATGCCTTCATGGTCCATCCATGTTGTTACAAATGGCAGGATTTCCTTTTTTTTTTCTCCTGGCTAAATAATACTTCATTTTATTCTTTAGATATTATTCTTTATCCGTTCATTTGTTGACAGATGCTTAGGTTTCTTCCATATTTTGGCTGTTGTAAATAAAAATGACCTTCCCAACTAGACGCTGTCTTCCTCCTCTGAGGGATCCAGTTGACTTTTGCCCTTCTTAGAGCCCTAGCCTATTTTTTTTTGTATTCAAATTATTTAAGTAATTGTCCTTTTAATCACCATTGTCATACCCACCTAGTTCACTATACCTATTCCTCCCCTGCATACTCTTTTATGAACTAAATCTCCTGAAGCAAGGACTGTTTCTTCTGCAGCCCTCAGCACAAGTGTTAAGGAAATATTTGTTTCAGTTAATTACATTTAGTTGTCTATAACTTCAGTGACTTGACGAAGATTCCCAGTGCATGATGGGAAGAAGTAGGAGAGCTAAGGAGGAACTTCATGTTATCTCGCAGCACTTCTTCCTGTGGTTTTGTAGAGTTACAAAACCATCTATTATTTCTCCTTTCCCAGAGTTAGTAGAATTGCCCCCCCAAAATCTAAAGCCCATTGAATAGTATTAAGGAATGATATATTATTTTCTGATACAATATTAGAAAGTGGATTCTCTAGAATTTAAGGGATGTCTTGTCCTATTCCAAGAATAACTCCCAGAGTCACTTGGTATCCACAAAGCCAGCCAGGCAAATTTCTACATGATAAGGCCCCTGCATAGTTTTGCAGGTTGAAAAGTCAACCTCTCCTTGCCTCAAACAATAAGATAATTACATAATTTTTCTCAACTATATAAGGGTATTTAAATCTTTTTGATATCAGCCAAGATATTGAATATATTGGAGAGTTTAGAGAATTAACAGATACCTTCTGAAACATTGGATAATTAGCAAATAATAATCTTCAAGAATAAAATTCAATTCATTTAATCTTCCAACAGGGTCCAAATTCACAAATGCTTGGTGTGAACTAGGATACCTATCTATTGGCTGGAGTTCTGTTGTCTGGCAAATAGCTCCTACTCTTGCTACCAAGCACTAACGGAAATGGTTTACAAGCGATTTTTTAGTGGTTTAAGTACCTAACCTTACATTTTGCGTGAAGTATAGATATATTGAAAATAAAAATATAATGCCACCCTGAATCATACTCCCTGGAAATCAGATAGAATCCTTGTTGCATTAGCAAACATTTTAACAATGTCCTCTTTTAATTCTCTTAATAATGATAATTATCCATGTTTTGAAAGAAACTCTATCAGGGCACTGTTAGCCTCAGGCTTTATTCAACAGCTCTCAGCAGGAAAATGTTCCCAAGTGGTATCCGCTCTTAAGGAAGGAAGAAAGGTGTTTTATAAGGCAGGAGATCATTACCTAAGTCAGCTAGTGCAGACAGAGCTGGAAGTAGACGGCTTGTCCTTGCATGTTGATAGCCATAGTTTGGGCAACTTGATTTTATCAAGAGAAGTGGATAGATGATTGTAATGAAGATGTGGTATATATACACACTGGAATACTGTTCTGCCATCAGAAAAGATGAAATAGTGCCATTTGTGACAACATGGATGGATCTTGAGATTATCAAGCTAAGTGAAATAAGTCAGACAGAAAAAGTCGAGGACCATATAATTTCACTGACGTGGGATATGAAACTGAAAACAACAAAGGAAGAAGAAAAACAAAGAAACAAAAACTCATAGACACAGACAATAGTTTAGTGGTTACCAGAGGGTAAGGGGGGAGAGGGGTGGTAGATGAGGGTAAAGGGGGTCAAATATATGGTGATGGAAGGAGAACTGACTCTGGGTGGCAAACACACAATATGATATATTGATGATGTACTACGGAATTGTACACATGAAACCTATGTAACGTAATAAACAATTGTCACCCCAATAAACTTTCATTAATAAAAAAATTAAATGAAATTTAAAAAATAGGAGTGGAGAAGAACACTTAGTGGGTTAAGTCAAATGAAAGATGGGGGGAGGGACAACTGTGAAGGACAAAGGCATGCAAATGCCACAGTGGAAAAAACCCTCAATTCTACAGTCCTTTAGAATCTCTCTCTCTCTCTCTCTCTCTCTCTCTCTCTCTCTCTCTCTCTCTCTCTCTCTCTTTCAAGTTTTTGCTTTATACTTAAATCTTTTTTTCATTAAATGTATTGGGGTGACATTGGTTAATATGATTATATAAGTTTTAAATGTACAATATTATTATAACAATAATAAGTGTGTTAAAAGTAAAGATTAAAACAAAGTAAGAAAATTGGCTTTTAACAACATACAACAAAACTCCGCAGTAACTAGATAGCTTCTAGCTCAGTACATTTTATCATTTTCTAATAGTGGATTTTGTTAAACTCTTATCCAAGTCCAGCTGCGTAGAGGATATTAATTTTTGTCAACATTTTGCAAAATGATAGAGTTACTTCTTGACAGAAATCAATTTCATATAATGGTTATACTAGGCCTTTGTGTGATTTGAAATAATAGTAGCCTTGGTTACATGATCTTTACAAGTACTTCTGTTTTGGTTGATATGCAAACTATAGAATTAACTTCTATTGTATGCATTTGTGTACTTTGTAGTTTATTTTGTAAATAAATACTAACATTGTAAATAAGGTGTTTTGCTAAAATATTATAGAAAACAAAGTACTTGATTTGGAGGCTTTGATCTGCTTAGGATAAAATAGAGATAAAATTTAAATATGTTAGCAATATTAATGAGAATAATTAGCACAAGATAAGTATATATTTTTTTCATATCAGACATTTTAATTTATTTTAGAACTAATGCAGTTTTATCATCTAATAGAAAAACAGATAAGAATAAAATTCATGTTAAAATTATCCATAATCTCACCTTCTGGTGATAAATTGTATTAAGACTTCATTTTATATCTTTTAGTCTTTTCCTCATACTTATAATGTTGGCTCAGAAGGATATTGTGTTTTTCAGCAGAGTCCCTTGGTGTTTACAATGCAGAATGCAGTTGTAGGAGATGGGAATTATAAAAAGGAAGCCAGACTATAGTCCTACTAGCCTATTTTTGCCTTTGTAATTGTGCTTTTGGTGTCATATCTAAGAAATTATTGCCTAGACCAGTGTCATAAAGCTTTTCCCCTATGTTTTCTGCTAAGAGCTGTATAGATTCAGGTCTTACACATAAGCCTTTAATTCATTTTGTGTTAGTTTTTGTGTGTGGTGTATGATAAGGGTCCAATTTCATTCTTTTGCATGTGGCTATCCAGCTTTCCCAACACCATTGAGGAGACTATCTTTTCCCCATTGTATATTTTGGTACCCTTGTAGAAAATCAACTGAATGTATATGTATTCTGTCCCATTGCTCTATATGTGTTGCTATTCCAGTACCATTCTGTTTTAATTACCATAGCTTTGTAATACATTTTGCAATCAGCGAGTGTGATGCCTCCATCTTTGTTCTTAAGATTGCTTTGGCTATTTTGGGTATTTTGTGGTTGCATTTGAATTTTAGGATTGTTTTTTCTGTTTCTGTAAAAAAAAACACATATATGCCATTTTGCTTTGATAGGATTGCATTGAATCTGTAGACTTCTCTGGGTAGTATGGACACTTTCACAATATTAAATCTTCCAGTCCATGAACACAAAATGTTTGTCCATTATTAGCCAGTCACAGAAGGACAAACACTGAATGATTCTATTTATATGAGGTATTTAAAATAGTAAAACTCAGAATCAAAGGGTAGAATAGTGGTTGCCAGGGGCTGGGGAAGTGGGAAATGGGGGTGTTGCTGTTCAATGGTTATGAAGTTTCAGTTATACAAGATGAATAAGCTCTAGAGACCTGCTGTCTAACATTGTGCCTATGGTTAACAGTACTGTGTTGTGCACTGCAAAATTTGTTAAGAGGGTAGATCTCACGTTAAGTGTCATTACCATAGGTTAAAAAAAAAAGACTAACTTGAATGATATATATAGCAAAGGGTATTGAAAGAATTAAATAGATTTGGAATATGAAAGGAAAAGAAGGAAATTACAATGAGAGAGTTTAGGTAGTAAGGAAAGAGGGAAGATAAAGTATTATCAGCTGTGGGGTATATGTTTGCGTGTGGTGTGAGTGTGTGTGTGTGTGTGTGTGAGAGAAAGAGAGAGAGAGAGAGAGAGAGAGAGAGACCAGAAGAAACTTTAAGAAATGTGTGCCAACTATACCACTATAAAGTTTTAAAATGCTTTTTCAAATTTTTGGAGAATGTTACATCAGTATTTTTTAAGTGCAGAATACCACTAGGTGGTATTGAAGAATAGGTTCAACTTCATACAAATGATATGTTTACATGGTTTAATATGATATCTGTGGGGTTTCTGCCCAGCCATTATTCATTCTTTTTCCAGTTTTAACATCAATTCCCCAAAACTAGGGGATTCCTAGCAGCCATGTTTGCCTGACACCATTCTATTCCTCTGGCTATATTTAATTGACATTGTGTATTCTTAGACCCAAGTCTCTCCAGAAAATTGAAACTGGAATTTACAAAGTGCTGGGCAGTTTCTAGATATAGCTAGACTATAATATATAAAGTTGGGAGTGCTAGGATAGACATCATTTACCACATGGATCATGGAATAAAGCATACAGGAGGAGCAAAAGAGACAAGAGATATGGAATTCTGGCAAATTTTTAATATGCTGTTTAGTTTTTTCCTAAGAAGTTTGTCCTAAGAAGTAGTTTTGAAATCCTTTTGATTTTTGTAATAAATTCCCTTTCCTTTTCCTTGGCTAGGTTAAGTTGGTTTTTCCATTTGCAATCCCACACATGCACACACATGTTCAGTGATGTCGGGCTGTAACATATTCCCTATGTATTTTCAAGTATTTATATTATGAATATACTAGCTACATAAAAATAACTTGGAAATGTTATTTCTAATGTCTAATAACAGTTAACTATGTAGTGGAGGACAGTTCCACCCTTTTTCCTCTTATTAACCATGTGGGTATTTTTTTAACTTTTTTATTACAGATATTTTCAAACATCCATAAAGTAGAAGGAATTGTAAACTGAAATATCATGAACCCATCAGTTGGTCCCAGGTTAAAATAAAAATGATTATGCTTTTTACAATGTGTTTTCATCCATCATCTTGGTTTTTTTGTGCATTTTTAAAAAAACAAATGCCAGGCATCATGTTATTTCATAAATTCTTCAGCATACATGTCTAAACAATGCAGTGAAATGAACAAAATCAATCTTATAATATTTTTCTTCTGAAATTTACTATTTTAAAGCTGACTTAAAACTTTTTTTGATTTATACTTTATGCAAATCATCCTGATACAGATGTCACAGTTTTTGTGCCTAGAACATTTGATAGAACTTTTCCATAACTTCCTGGGCTCAAATATCTTTGGGTTATCACCCCTCCAATGCAATTTTTTGCATTTCTTTTTTGATTATTAATGTATTTTTATACTTTATGTGTTGTTCGAAAGAATCAACTTTTCTTTCTACTTATGCTTATCTCCATTTTTTTTAGCTTTTATGTTCTTTTATTAGGTCTTTTTGAGTGGAACTTCTAGATCATTTATGTTTATTTTGCCTTCTTGTTTAAACAGTAAACACTAAGACTATAAATTCTAATATTTCCTATTGTATTTCACCTTACCTAGAAGTTATATAAAAAGCAATTTAGATATCGCCAAGTAGTTAATTTTTATTAACTTTTGTTATAAATTTTTATTTTGTTGTTTTGAGATCAAAGAATGAATACAGTATAATTTATACATTTACTAAGAAATATATTTGTGACCTAAACTATCATTAATTATTATAAATGTTCTGCGGCACTGTTAAAGAGTATATACACTTAATTTGAAAAGCAGTTTATTCTGTATGTATATGCATGCATGTATGTATTTAATTGTAAAATTGACATGTTTTTTGTATTAGTCACATGAATATTTCCAGAAGTAGGGTATATTAGATATCCTGAAAATGTTTAGTTGTTTTTTTTCCAATTCAAACCATCTAGAAATGATAGGTAAAGCCAAAAAAACCTCCTTAAGTGAAGAGCTTAACTTCCAAGACAGTAAGGAAAATTCTTAGGAAGAAAAACAGTGGTGCAGTGTGGCAGCAGAGACCAGAATGGTAGTTAAAGCTGACGCTTACTGATACTGTTTTTATGAGACTTTTAAGGGACAGCAAACAAGGCCTTGTACCTACCCAAGGGAACTGGAACTGAGACACCCACCACTCACACTTGTTAAAAGTTGTTAGGATCTATAACATACATAGACCTAAAAGGTATGATAATAAAACACACAGAACAGGAAAGTATAGCACAAAGGATAGGAAAGGGGAAAGAAAACTATACGGTTGTAAGATTGGTACATTCTATATGAAGAAGTGAAGGTAGACTATAATAACTTAAAGATATCTAGTAAACCTAGAGCAGTCACTAAAAGATAAAACCAATGATGAAGATAAAATTGCACTCTAAAAAAATACTCATTTGTTACAGAAGAAGGCAGAAAAAAAGGGGGAAAAAAAGGATAGGACAAATACAAAAAGAAGAGCAAGATGATAGATTTAAAGCTCATCAAATTGATAATGACAGTAAATGTAATTTAAATGAACCTAGAGGACTCATGGTGAAACAGACCTAGGCCAGGACTTAATTTATTATCTGGTCCCCCACATACCTGTATTCAAATGGCAAGGGTGGGTCAGGGATGATACCACTTTGGTTCCCTGGATATAAGCATCAACCTGGATCCTATATCCTACAGCTTGCAAATGATCTGTGTATTTCTCTTTTCCCAATGTATATTTATCAAAATAAATGGTCATAGTTCTCTTTGTTGAAAGTTTAACAGAACCACTATCTTATACTTTTGCTGTGGAATTGCAGAGTTCTTCCCAATGCACAGGCCTCTTTCTCAGTGAATGAGTTTTGGGTCTGAGAGTGGCTCAGAACTAGTCACTGAACAAGGGTTTATGACTTGCCACTGGGGCACCCATCTCAACTTCCTTCCATTCATTATTTATTTTATTTCTTTACTGAATTCATTTATTAGTTCTAACACTTTTTTGGGGGGGTGAGGGGGAGACTTTAGCATTTTCTATATCATATATCATCTGTAAAAAGGGACAATTTTACTTTTTCCTTTCTGATTTGGATGCCTTTTTAATTTCTTCTTCTCCTGTGGCTAGGACTTCCAGTACTGTGTTGAGTAACAGTGGCAAGAGTGGACATCCTTGTCTTGTTCCTGATCATAAAGGAAAGATTTTTACGCTTGGGTATGATGTTAGCTATGGACTTGTCATATATGGGCTTTATTTTATTGAGGTACTTCCCTCTATACCCAATTTGTTGAGAGTTTTTATTATGAATGCAAGTCAAATTTTGTCAAATGCTTTTGTGGGTCTATTGAGATGATCAAATGATTTTTATCCTTCATTTTGTTAATGTAGTGTATCACATTGATTAATTTGTGGGCACTGAACCATCCTTATATTCCAGGGATAAATCCCACTTGATCATAGTGTATGATCCTTTCAACATATTGTTGAATTTAGTATGCTAACATCTTACTGAGGATTTTTGCATCATGTTCATCAGGGATATTGGCCTGTAATTTTTTTTCCTGTGGCATCCTTGTCTAGTTTTAGTACCAGGGTGATGCTGGCCTTGTAAAATGAGTTTAGAAGTGTTCCTCCCCTTCAATTTTTCAGATGAGTATGAGATGGATAAGTATTAATTCTTTAAATATTTCATAGAATTCACCAGTAAAGCCACCGGGTCCTGGACTTGCTTTTTGATTACTGACTTAATCTCCTTACTAGTAATTAGTCTGTTCAGATTTTATATTTCTTCATGGTTCAGTCTTCATCCTTTATTTCTTTTTAATACATGTATTAAACAATACCTATACTGACTATTGTTATGGACACTTGTGATGCACAAGCCCTTCAATGAAGGACTTGATGTCCCAGATGCTGGGAGTGCTGTTGGCAGATAGTCTTTAGCTGCCAGCACCCTTAGGTATAATAATACCTCAGCTACAGAAATACCTTCAACTAACATCATGCCCCTTTCCAGAGTGGACCACATTCAATGGATGTTTGATGCAGGAATATAAAGGCCTAGCATCTTAGCTCTACTCAGGACAACTCCAAAGCATCGTTTTGGCTCCAGAGCTCAATGAGATTAGTGAAAACTGGTGTTATGCCTGCAATATAGCTGGATCTCCCTCTGCCCAATCCTGCTTTCAACCCTAACTTTTACAGATGTTGATTGCAAGTATATTCCTAATAAAAACCTGGAACCCTAAACTCTGGTTTAAAGCCTGTTTCCAAGAGAAGCCAACCTGCAACAGTTGGTGCCAGGAGTAGTCTGTGAAATCAGAAAATAAGATGGGGTTTTGGAGCTGAGTTACTTGCCACCTGCCAGCAATGAGGACTACATCACTGGTAGTAGGCAGAACACAGGTAGTCCCAGGAACAAGGTGACAGTCCAGTTGTTAAAACTTTCACTGGTGCAGAACTGGGATGGTGTAGCAGTAGAAGAGAATGTACTAACAGGTATGGTATATCAGGTATTTGAGAAATATGAAGGAAATAGTAACTACAAAGGCAATGAAATTGGATGGATTAAAGTATATTAAATGTTGGACAAATATAACAAAAATCTGAGAGTGTTTAGTGGCCAAATGAAAGCTAAGTCTGAATTCTAAATGGCTTTCTTTGTAGTTTTCTAAAATTGGGAGGGCAGTGAAAGCTGAGGACTAAGTCCAGGAATGAAAAGTCAGTGTCTCTGAGCTGTAAGGAAAGTTTTTGAACTCAAAACCAAGATAGGTCAACTTCAGGGTATGATTGGGAAAGAATGGGTTCTGACATGGCAGAAAGACATGTGGCTTGATGGCCTTAAAAACCTTGAATCCCCAGATTCCTCTGAACCTTCTGAACCTACACAAGAGTCCCACCTCTATTAAAAGGCTGGCATGCCCCATCTTACTTGAAAACAATGCAAAAACCTCTCCTTTGCAAGACAACATGTGCCCCCTCTCAAAATTTGCCCCACCTCCTCTCCTGGTGTCAAGGACTAAGTCAGAATATATCCCAGTTGGGAACACACTGGGCCTGATAAATAGAGAAAGAGACTATACTTCAAAGGAACTGCAAGATTTAGCCTATATATACCAGAAAGAACCAGGAATGTTTGAGATTAGATTCTAAGAGAGTTTGATGAAAGATGCTGAATGCATACTCCAAAGATCCAGGATTTAATATCCTGGCAAGGACCCCGGAAGATGGTCCAACTTACACCTAGAAGCATGGAAAAAGCAATGGCCCACACTAAAGGAATCTGAAATGCAAGATTTGGCATAGAAGATGGCAGACGAAAAGCATCAAAAGGCTTAGAGAAGTGTTCATACTAAAGTGGATATATCAGGTAAGTCCAGAAAAACCTATTAATGATAATGTTACCTGGGAAATCCTGGAGAAGACACCATTTTCAGGCCATAAGAAATGCATGGGTGAGAGATCACCATCATCATGAAAAACGTCAGTAGTGTCTCCCCTGTGCAGTCTGAAACCGATGATAGGCTATTCCTTTAAATAACTAGTCTCTTTGATAGCTTTTAGGATCACCTAAACTTTAGAGTCTAGGTGAATGCCCATAAACCATAGGAAACCAGGCAGGTACAATTATAACGAGTAGCAAGATTGGAGGGGCAGTGAAGTAGGCCTGATCCCCAGAGAGTAGTGGAGATGGCTTAAAAGAACACAGCATCCCTAGGGGCAAAATGGATTGGCAGCCAACAAGTATAATACTCAATTTGTATGGTCAAAAGAAAGAAAGTATGGATATTGAAGACAGTTGCCCCAATTTTTAAAAAAATGATGCAAAGTCTCTGAATAACCAAAGAACACTTGAGAAAGGGAGTACCTTGTTTCAAACTATACTACAAAGCAACAATAATCAAAACAATATGGTATTGGCATAGAAATAGATATATAGGTTAATGGAATAGGATAGAGAACCCCAAAATAAATCCTCACTTCTATGGTCAATTAATCTATGACACAGGAGACAACAATATACAATTGGATAATGACAGGCTCTTCAATAAGTGGTACTGGAAAAACTGGACAGATACATGCAAAAAATGAAATTGGACCACTTTCTTACACTATATTCAAAACTAAACTCACACTACATACAAAAATAAACTGACAAGGGTTAAAGATTTAAATGTAAGACCTGAAACTATAAAACTCCTAGAAGAAAACATAGGCAGTAAACTCTTTGATACTGCCTTTGGCAGTATCTTTTTGGATATGTCTCTTGGACAAGGGCAACAAAAGAGAAAATAAACAAATGGGACTAAATCAAACTAAAAATGTTTTTGCACAGCTAAGGAAACCATCAACAAAATGAAAATACAACCTCCTGAATGGGAGAAGGTATTCACAAATGATACATCTGATAAGGGGTTAATATCCAAACTATATAAGGAACTAATACAATTTAACACCCAAAAAAAATCCCATTAAAAAAATGGGCAGAGGACTTGAATAGACATTTCTCCCAAGAAGACATACTGATGGCCAATAGATATATGAAAAGATGCTCAATTTCACTAATCATCAGAGAAATGCAAATCAAAACCACAATGAGGTATGACTTCACACCTGTCAAAATGCCTATCATCAAAAACTAAGTGTTGGCAAGGATGTAGAAAAAAGGGAACCCTCATACACTGTTGGTAAGATTGTAAATTGGTACAGCCACTATGGAAGACAGTATGCAGATTCCTCAAAAAAATAAAAATAAGGGCCAGCCGAGTGGCTCAGTTGGTTAAGAGCTCGTTCAAGAGTGCAAGCTCTGAGCAACAGTGGTTCGAGTCCTGGCCCAAGTTGAGCTGCTGCTGAGCTGCCAACAGGTGGCAGGATGGCTCAGCTCAAAGAGAAAAACAACAAAGTCTCAAAAAACTAAAAATAGGTCTCCCATAAGACCCAGCGATACCACTTCTGAGTACTTATCTGAATAAAGTAAAAACACTAATTTAAAAAGATATATACTCATATGCACCATCTCTTGGCCATTTCCTGGCAAGATGACCACAATGGACACCTTCAACCCTGGAAGAGACTGAAATTTATTTTAGTAGAAATAGACACAGGCAGCACCAAGGCCTTATGGAATGCTTGATCCACCAGCATAGGACCCCACATAACATGTCAGGCCAAGGAACCCACTTTATAGCAAAAGAGCCATGATAGTAAGATGACTGGAGGATCCACTGAATATATATTGCATCACCCAGAAGCTGTTATCCAGATAAAGCCTTGGAATGGCTTATTAAAGGCACAGATACATGCCAGCTCAGAGTAATACTTACAAGGATGGGGCACCATTTAAGAGGATGCAATATAAATGTTACATCAATGACCTTTATATGGTTTTCTATTTCCAATAAGAGGAGCACGTGGGTCCTGGGATGATGGTGAGGAAGCTGGAGTGGCCCCCTATACCATCGCTCTCCATAGAGGATTCATTTAGACAATGTGTGACCCCATCCTTGCTGATTTACACTCTGAAGATGTAGCGATCCTGATTCTCAAAGAGGGAACATGTTCCCCAGAGTCACAGCAAAAGTCCGATTATTGTACTAGCTGTGATTAATGTTTGGGACTTAGGTCCTCTTATATCAAAGAATCATCAGGAAAGAAGAGAAATCACCATCATGGTAAGGGTAATTGACTTTCTCTTGAGAAGGTAGAGCAGATTTTACACAATGGGGGCAGGGAAGAAGCTGTCTGGTGCCCAGATGATTCATTTGGCCACTTAGTACTCCATACTCAGTTTTGATGATACATGGAAAGCATAGCAATTCCAACCTGAGAAGGGCATGGTGACCAGAGGGGCTTAGAGCCCTCAGGGCTAAGAGTCTGGGTCATGCCACCAGGTAAGCCACTGACACCAACGAAGGGACTGGCTGCAGGTAAGGAAAATCTAGTCTGCAGAGTGGAGGATGCAGACAATGAGTGTCTGTTTGTAGCTTTGACATCAGATTCAGCAGTGGCATGACTTTTCTGGCATCTCTACTTCATTCAATGTTAAGCCATTAGTTTTCCCAAGCTTTCAAGAGCCATATCTGTAGCATATTAGAATTGTCTCCCAGGGCACTTACCACGGTGTTAAATCTTGTTTCAAAATGTAATTTCTCTGGTTCCCACCCTCACCTGTTATCCAGCTTCTGCAGCTCCTTTGGCAAATAATCCCCCTCTTCCCCTAAGGAAACACGGGAATTTCCCTTTTGTGATATGTAATGAAGGAATACCCACTAGCCAAATTGGAGGAAAATTGGGCATCAAAATAAATGATAGTAACATAACATATTGAATGCAATAATTCCATGGTGATGTAAATAAACAAAAAGACTGCATAGCAAACAAACCAGAAAATAACTAAATTATTTTAATTAAATATTTGATGAGAGGGCCGGCCGAGTGGCTCAGTTGGTTAAGAGCTCGCTCAAGAGTGCGAGCTCTGAGCAACAGTGGTTCGAGTCCTGGCCCGAGTTGAGCTGCTGCTGAGCTGCCAACAGGTGTCAGGATGGCTCTGCTAAAAAAGAAAAAAAACAAAGAAAGAGGCAAATATTTGATGAGAAATGGTATATTTACCTAGTGTAAAAGTACCCCCACTACAAAATACTTATTAATGACTAAAGGGGAAAGAGTAACTTTAGAATAGAGAAGCCTAGAAATCATTACTTCGATCACTCCAGTGACCAAAGTGAATATCATTAGTCATGGGACAAATTGAAATCACATGCCACCTGACAGGATGCAATGAGGAGAACACAGCATCACTACCAAAGATGTACAGCCTGAATATTATCATGAGGAAACATGAACGACACTCAACTCAAGTGATATTCCCCATAAATAATTACCCTATAATTCTGGAAGTGTCAAGACCATTGCTGTAGGCTGAATTGTGTCCCCTCAAAATTCGTAGAAATTTTGGATTGAAGCCCTAACCCACAAGGTGACTGTATTTGGAGATGGGGCCTTTACGGAGGTAATGAAGGTTAAATGAGGTCATGAGGGTGGTGGAACCCTCATTTGATAGGATTGTTGTCCTTATAAGAAGAGGAAGATAAAGAGAGATTTCTCTTTATATGCATGCACAGAGAAAAGGCCACATGAGGACCCAATGAGGAGGTGGTTGTCTACAAGCCAGAAAAAGAGGTCTCACCAAAAACCCTGATGTCACCTTGATCTTGGATTTCCATCCTCCAGAACTGTGGAAAATAAATTTATGTTGTTTAAGTCACACAGTCCATTGTATGGCAACCCTAGCAGACTAGCACAGCATGAAAGTCAAGGAGAAGACTGAAGAACTGGCATTGCTTTTTTTTTTTTCTCACAGTGGCCCATGCAGGGATCAAACTGGTAACCTTTGTGTTATCAGCACCATGTTCTAACCAACTGAGCTAACTGGTCACCCCAAGGCATTGTCTTTTTAATATGCATACATAAATCTTATTTCAGCAAAAGAATTTTTAGAATTATATCTGCTATATTATTTGTGTCAGATGTCTTCTTTATGAATTTTGTAAAGAACATTGTGGTTAACTTCTCAAAGTCCAATTCCACCCTTCTGCCATTACGTAGCAGCAACGTGGTTGAGTAAATTGGCCTGAGTGCCAAGAATAGTTTCTGGTTAGTAACCAATCATTGCAGTCATAACTCTTCTTAGGGACTGGTTTCTAACCTCAAGTTTAAGCCAATCACAGGATAGCTATCCCCTGGCAACAGAGCTGGATTTACTCGTATAACCTAAATTGACCAAATTAAGGAAGAACACTTGTTCGAAGGTTGAGGGGGAATTTTTCTTGTATTCCAATGGACATGAAGAATCATCCTAAAACTCCAACATGACCAAAGCTTAAAATGAAGCATGTGCTATGTATACTAGAGCAGAGGAATAGTAAGAATATTGGTTCTTGATGATGTTGTTGAGACGCTGGACGTTGATATGTCTCAAGGTCAATCTTGACCTTTATCCTACTTCTGGACTTCTAGTTATGTGAATCATTTTCATTAACAGTTTAAGTCGTTTTGAGTTGAATTTTCTATTACTTACAGATGAAAGCATACTAATTAATGTAGTAACCAATTAATTATTTTTTCAAAAAATATATAACTAATACCTACTATGATCCAGGTACTCTCCTATATGCAGTGAACAAAGGATACAGTTTCCTTTCCCTCGTAGAACTAATTCTAGCCAATTTTCTTTATCTTGATTCTCCATTTTATCTACTTTATCTATCATCACTTTATGAATTGTTTTAATCTTTCATAGGCGTTCCCAAAGACTAATTCACATTTGTCTACTTCAGTGATGAACTGATTTTATGCACTACTAATTATGCTTTTTATTGCCTTCATTACAGATCTTTCTTTTTCTACTAAGTTTTTACTTTTTTCACAGTCCTCTCCCATGTATATCCATTTTTTGTCATCTATCTCCATTTTCTTCCTTATTGACATTTTATCTCATATTTTCTATCCTGATGATTTTTCCTAAATTACAGGAACTTATTCTTTATTCTACCAAGGATGCAAATGATGCCCTGAATTTAACTTCCTAAAGTACTTTGCACTGGAATCACATCGTCATCTTTGTATAATAGCTTCCACTGTTCTCTATGATCTTCAAGAAGAACAACAGGGCCGGCCAAGTGGCTCAGCTGGTTAAGAGCTCACTTGGAAGCACCAGCTCTGAGCAGCAGGGCTGCGGTTCGGATCCCACATTGAGGGCCACTGACGCTCGCCCTCTACAGCTAAGATGATGAACAACAGCTCGACCTGGAGATGGGCTGCTGTGAGTTGCCGGCGACGGCGTAGGCTGCAGTGGGGCTGAGGTGGGCTGCCGTGAGCTACTGAGCTACGTGAGTGGCTGGCAGCCAGCGTGAGCAGCCGGCAGCAGGTATGAGCTGCTGGGAGCTGCTGGGAGTGGCCGACTAATGACCAGCGACCAATTGCCTCACCCGGGAAGAGCGCAATGATCATGCCAACATGGGCCAGTGAGGCGACGTCCTCCACAACTAGCCTGAAGAACAAAAACAGCAATTTTTCTACCTGTCTGTTCCCCTTCCCCAATTCCCCAATGCTGTTCCCCTCCCCGCAATTCTCCAATAAAATCTTTAAAAAAAAAAAAGAAGAAGAACAACAACAACAACAACAACTAAATTCTCCATTTCTCCAAGATTCTTTTTTTTTTAATTGGAGAACAGTGGGTTTTTTCAGGACCCATCAGCTCCAAGTCAAGTTGTTGTTTCAATCTAATTGTGGAGGGTGCATCTCAGTGGCCCATATGGGAATCAAACCAGCAACCTTGGTGTTATGAACACTGCGCTCTAACCAACTGAGCTAACTGGCTGCCCCTCCAAGATTCTTAAGTTATATAAACTTCAATTGTTAATATATTATATACAGTGCACATATATAACCACTTTGCCTAAAATTTCTGTGGGAAAAATTATAAGCAACAATTTTTTCAGTGAATAAAAAGCATACTTTCTACTATCAAGGAATACAAAGTCTCAAGGAAGATAAATGTCCACCCACATTTTTAAAAATAATTATTTACTTCTCTGACATAAAGGAAAAAGGGCAAATGTAAAGTCTTAGGTGCTCTCACCAAATGGTTAAGGACCTGCAAACAAACTTTGAAAGAGTGTAATGGCAAATGGGAATTGATATTAACAAAATAAGGCTGGATATGCCTTCATTCCCTTTTGTGCAAGGAAAACATATTCCCCATGCCTCACTTATCACTCCAACTAGAAAAAAGCACCACCTCTGAAAATCAAAGAGATCCTGCCTGGTCGATTTAAACCCTGCTGAAGACAGAATTACAATATGGTAGGATAATTCATGGAGAGGGTAGGATACATATCACCTATTATCACAATTTAATAAAAATAATATTTGTACTATCCTATACACTAAATTTGTTTTCTAAACTTAGTCTGGGCTCCAATATTTACTTTCAGTGTAGTTTTTGAAAATTGACCTTAATTGTGAAGTACAGATTGTTACAGAATTGTGTACTAAGAATCAAGAATAAATCTGAGAATAAATTTGAAAATGTATTTGAACCATAGAAATATGCTAATAAATGAGAATTACATATTAAAACTTATCTGAGTTTGTTTCTGTTTTGCGTGTTCACTTATTTAGCTCTTTAGATTCCATGTATACAAGGTCTGACAATTAAGTTTGCGAACTTGTTGCTACGATATTGCTAACCTCTTTTGATATCAGAAGGATTGTTCATTATGAATTTATACCAACTGAACAAACAGTAAACCAAGTTTACTATTTGGAAGTGCTGAAAAGGCTGCATGAAAAAGTTAGATGACCTAAACTTTTCACCAATATTTTATGGCTCTTGCATCATGACAATGCACCAGCTCACACAGCACTGTCTGTGAGGGAGTTTTTAGCCAGTAAACAAATAGCTGTATTGAAACACCCTCTCTACTCACCTGATCTGGTCCCCAATGACTTCTTTCTTTACCCGAAGATAAATAAAATATTAAAAGGAAGACATTTTGATGGCATTCAGGACATCAAGGGTAATATGACGACAGCTCTGATGGCAGTCTAGAAAAAGAGTTCCAAAATTGCTTTGAAGGGTGACTAGGTGCTGGTGTCAGTGCATAGCTTCCCAAGGGGAGTACTTTGAAGGTGACCATAGTGATATTCAGCAATGAAGTATGTAGCACTTTTTCTAGGATGAGTTCCCAAACTTAATTATCTGACCTCATAAGTGAGATGATAATGGTATTTGTCTTTCTCTATCTGACTTACTCCACTCAGCACAATACCCTCTAGGTCCATCCATGTTGCAGATGACAAGATTTCATTCTTTCATATGGCTTATATATGTACCACCTCCTGTTTATCCATTCATCCATCAACAGACACCCAGGCTGCCTCCACATCATGGCCATGGTAAATAATGCTATAATGAACATATGGATGCACAGGTCCCCTCGAAGCAGCGTTTTGGGTTTCTTCAGATAAATACCCAGAAGTGGGATTATGGATCCTTCTTTGTCTCTAGTCATAACCTTTGTTTTAAAGTCTATTTTGTCTGGTATAAGTATTGCTACCCCAGCTTTTTTGTTTCCATTTTTATGAAATATCTTTTCCCCATCCCTTTGCTTTCAATCTGTGTGCCTTTCCATCTGAAGTGAGCCTCTTGTTGATGCACATGATTTTAAATGTTTGTTTCACTGCTTGATATTTGTGTTGCCTACATTTTTAGTATTGCTAAAGAACTGTAGCACTTTCCTTTTTTTTTTTTTCTCAGATCATTCATGTCAACCACACAGGACTAATTAGCTCAGAAGAGCTAGAGCTGTTACTGAAATCGCTGAGGGGAATCACAAGAAGCCTCTAAGTAATCTCTCTGCCTGTGAGTGCCAGCTTCTTATTACCACCTTCTGCAGTCACGCTGTGACTTTGACAACCACCCTTGGGGAAATAGCTTTGCCAGTTTACATAGTGAATCAAGGCAGAACTAGGAAAGCAGTGAAGCAACGTATTACCCTCTATCCCTTCTCTCTATGTCAGTGCATGTGGGCTTACCCATTCGAAGCTCACCTGGTATGACTCGCTGCAGCATGAAAAGGATCTCCACAGTGGTGTGATTTCTTATGGTGTTATGCTTAACTACAAAGAGATCTCAAAGAAACGTAAATAAGGCATTGGCTATTGTCTTTTCTCAGTGCAAAAAAAAAAAAAGTGCAGTGTTTTCCAAATACAGAGGCGTAGTTTAAAAATTACAAAACTAAGTTACAAAGGCTGGCCAAGTGGCTCAGTTGGTTAAGAGTTTGCTCAAGAGTGTGAGCTCTGAGCAACAGTGGTTCGATGCCCAGCCCAAGCTGAGCTGCCACTGAGCTGTCAACAGGTGGCAGGATGGCTCAGCTAAAAAAAAAAAACAACAACAACAACAACAAAAAAAACTAAATTACAATGAAAACTTGTGGTGATCTAAAATATTAAAGCATATATTTGTCCTGTAGGTATCAGAATATATAGCTACCTATTACAATAGTATTTTTGGTTATTAATAAGCTTTGTAAACAAAACTCCACACATATGTCCTGCAGTTTCTAGAAGTATAACAAATATTAGAAGAATTCAGCCAATTTTGTTCTGCAAAATAATTTTAATATAAATTAAAAACAATAAATCCTAATATGAGTGAAGTCATATGGTTCTTGACTTTTTCTGTCTGACTTATTTTGCTTAGCATGATAATCTCAAGATCCAGCAACAAAGGAACAAGACAAACAAACAAAGAAACAAAAACTCATAGACACGACAACAGTTTAGTGGTGACAAGAAGGTAAGGAGGGTAGGGGGTGGTGGAAGACAGAAAAGAGGGTCAAATATATGGTGATGGGAGGAGAACTGACTCTGTGTGGTGAGCACACAATGCAATATAGAGATGATATAGAAATGTACACTTGAAGCCTATATAATTTTACTCACCAATGTCACCCCAATAAATTTAATACATAAATTTTTAAAACCTACACAGGTAAACCATACTGACAGAAATAAAAAGAAAGCTTAAAATCAAAGTTGTTTGGTATACAAAAGCAATGACAGAAGTCTCTAGAAAAAGTGAGATGCTTACAGATGCAACTACTCCAAATGATTTTTTCTTTTATGCAATTTAAACTATAATACAATGGCACCATCTGTTGATGGAATGGCAGAATTGAAACCCTAAAATTACCAACACAATATTAAATATTCATTGGAATTATAAATCAAGATGTAAAACATAGTTCATTGACCATTGATCGGATTACATATATCAGTGAGATTGTTAGACTGAATTGATTTGCTTGCGTCAATTGCATCTTTGATTTTCTGGCATTTCATGGAACACCACAGCATTTTTTTAAAGATTAATCATTGCTCAAACATAAGAAATTACATAATTAAGATTAGTGTGCTTATATATATTTAGAAGTAAATTTTAGAAGAAAAATATTAAAAGATTGATTTTCTTCGTATAACAAATAGTCACATTGAACATTAGGGGTCTGCAGAACACATTTGGGAGAATCTAAATTCCTTTTTCTAGAAATAGTCTGGATTGGATAACATCCAGAAAACACATTTTAAAATAACTTTTATAATGTGGAACACATACTCTCAGGTGCATATTTATACTTGCAAGACTGTAAGAAATATTCTCATAGACTAAACCTGGAGAAAAACCCCAAAAGAAGAGCAATCAGCCAGTGAATATTCCCCACTGCCCTAGAGGAAAGTATATGGATACTGGGGAGTGGGGAGGGGGCTGGGGGATTGGATTCAATGTCCCTCAGGTTTAAGGCATTGAATCAAAAGACAGTATATATAATTAAAGGAATATTCCATCATCCTTTTTAAAATTATTCCAGTTATTCATATTTCCAAAGACTGAGCTGTTTTGAATTTTTTCCTTTCCTTCAGTTTAGCAAGAGCATTTCCAAAAATGATCTTTTACATAATGGTACCTCGTGCAAATACAGTGCCTGACAACTTAGGCAAAGCTTTCACATACAGTTCTTCCATCCTTAAATACAAATTTATGACACACATAGATTTTTACACTGAATGTTAAAAATTAACTAGGATCTGCTACAGTATCTCTTTAATTTAGAAAAACCATTGAGATTTTAAACAGGTAACTTAAATACATGTGCACTACCTTAGAAAACTTAGCTATTGTCAATAAAGCACTAGTATTGGTGAGATTATTAGTCCTATTCAGAAATAATATTTCTTATATTTCCTGGGAATTTGTGGCATAATAAAGCATATCCAAAGTTCCAAAAAAATAAAATAATAAGACAGTAACTTGAACTTGTATGATGTCACTAGTTGAAACTGAGACTTTCAAATAGCTATCTATACCTTTAGTAAAAGGATAGAGTTTAAAAAAAAATACATCTACAAACTCAGGAAAATGACAAAGAAGTGTGCCTGTCGTGACATGGTATCTAGATAGATCAATAAAAAGTCAGGTTTGAGAATTTATGAAAATGGAGTTTTCCTCAAACAGGCTGAAATTTTGTTTTTCAGAATTAACATACAATATTATATTCGTTTCAGGTGTACAACATAGTGATTAGACATTTATATAACTTACGAAGTGATCACCCCAATAAGTCTAGTATCCATGTGACACTATACATAGTTATGACAATATTATTGACTAAATTCCCTATGCTTTACATCCCCGTGACTATTTTTATAATTGGCAATTTGTACTTCTTAATCCCATTCCCTTTTTCACCCATCCTCCCTCCCTTCAATATGGCAGCCATCAAAATGTTCTCCATCTCTGTGAGTTTCTTCCTGTTTTGTTCATTCATTTACTTTGCTTTTTAGATTTCACATATAAGTGAAATCATATGGTATTTGTCTTTCTCTGTTTGACTTATTTCACTTAGCATAATGCCCTCTAGGCCATCCATGTTGTCACAAATGATATGATTTCATTCTTTTTATGACTGATTAATATTCCATTGTATATATGAGTATGTACCACCTCTTTATCCATTCACCTATCAATGGATACTTAGGTTGCTTCCTATTCTTGGCTATTGTAAATAATGCTGCAATGAATGTAGGGGTGCATATATTTTTTTGAATTAGTGTTTTGAATTTCTTCAGATAGTGGGTTTGCTGAGTCATGTGGTTAGTTCTACTTTTAATTTTTTTGAGGAACTTCCTTACTGTTTTTCATAATGGCTGCACCAATTTACATTCCCACCAACAGTGCACGAGGGTTGCCCTTTCTCCACATTCTTGCTATTTATTATTTGCAGATTTATTGACACTAGCCATTTTGACAAGTGTAAGGTAATATCTCATTGTGGTTTTAATTTGCATTTCCCTGATGATTAGTGATGTTGAGCATCTTTTCGTATGTCTTTTGGACAACTGTATGGCATCTTTGGAGAAAGTCTATAAAGCTCCTCTGCCCATTTTTCATAGGATTGTTTGGATATTTTTTTTGGTGTTAAATTGTATGAGTTTCTTATATATTTATTATATTAACCTCTTATTGAATGTATCATTTGCCAGTATCTTCTCCCATTCAGTAGAATGTCTTTTCATTTTATTTATGGTTTTCATTGCTGTGCAAAAACTTTTTAGTTTGAAATAGTCCCATTTGTTTATGTTTTTTCTTTTGTTCCCTTGTCCAAGGAGATATATCCAAAACAATATTACTAAGAGCGGTGTCAAAGAGTTTGCTATCTATGTTTTCTTCTAGGAATTTTATGGTTTCAGGTCTTACATTTAAGTCTTTAATCCATTTTGACTTTATTCTTGAATATGGTGTATGAAAGTGATCCTGTTTCACTCTTTTGCATGTATCTGTCCAGTTTTCCCAGCATCATTTACTGAAGAGACTGTCTTTACCCAATTGTATATTCTTGCCACACTTGTCGTAGATTAGTTGACTATTTAGGCGTGGGTTTATTTCTGGGCTCTCTATTCTGTTACATTGATCTATGTGTCTGTTTTTATGCCAATACCATGCTGTTTTGACTACTATAGTCTTGTACAGTTTGCTTTCAGGTACTGTGATACCTCCAACTTTGTTCTTCTTTCTTAAGATTGCTTTGGCTATTTACAGTCTTTTGTAGTTCCACAAAAATTTTTATGATCATTTGTTCTAGTTCTGTGAAAAATGCCATTGGTATTTTGATAGGGATTGCATTGGGTAGTATAGGCATTTTGATGATGTTAATTTTTCCTATCCAGGACCATGGTATATCTTTCCAATTATTTGTATCTTCTACGATGTTTTTCTTTAATGTCTATCATTTTCTGAGTACAGTCTTTTACTTCCTTGGTTAAATTTATTCCTAGATATTTTATTATTTTTAATGCAATGTAAATGAAATTGTTTTATTAATTTCTCTATATGATATTTCATTAGTGGTGTATAAAATGAAACTGATTTCTGAATATCAATTTTGTGTCTTGCTACTTTACTAACTTCATTTATTAGTTCTAATAGATTTTTTGATGGGTTCCTATATAGTATCATGTCATCTGCAAATAATGACAGTTTTACTTCTTTCTTTACAATTTGGATGCATTTTATTTATTTTTCTTGTCTGATTGCTGTGGTTAGGACATCCAACACTATGTTGAGTAAAAGTGATGAAAATGGACATTTTTGTCTTGTTCCTGATATTAAAGAAAAAGCTCTCAGCTATCCACCATTGAGTATGACATTAGCTGTGGTTTGTCATATATGGCCTTTATTATGTTGAGGTATGTTTCCTCTACTTACACTTTGCTAAGAGTTTTTATCATAAATGGATCTGAGATTTTGTCCAGTGCTTTCTGCATCTATCAATATGATCATGTGATTTGTATCCATTTTGTTTATGTGGTGTATCATGTTAACTAATTTGTAGATAGTGAATAAGCCTTGTATTGTGGGAATAAACCCCAGTTTCATGGTGTATGATCTTAATAATGTGCTGCAGAATTTGGTTTGCTAATATTTTATTGAGGATTTTTGCATCTATGTGCATCAGGGATATTGGCATATGATTTTTCTCTTTTTTGTGTTATCTTTCGCTGATTTTGGTATCAGGGTAATGCTGGCCTTGTAAAATGAGCTTGGGAGCCTTCCATCCTCTTCAATTTTTTGAAATATTTTGAGAACCATAGGTATTAACCTTTTGCTGAGTGTTTGGAAAAATTCACCTGTAAAGCCACCTGGTCCAGGGCTTTTGTTTGTTGGGAGTTTTTTTATTACTAACTCAATTTTGTTAGCAGTTATTGGTCTCCAGACTTTCTGTTTCTTCCTGATTCAGCCTTAGAAGATTGTACGTTTCTAGGAGTATATCTAGTTCTTCCATGTTGTCCAATTTGGTGGCAAATAATTGTTCATAGTATTTCCTTATAATCCTTTGTATTTTTGTGATGTCAGTTGTCACTTCTCTTTCATTTCTGATTTTATTTATTTGGGCCCTCTCTTTTTTTTCTTGGTTAAAGGTTAAAGGTTTATTAATTTTGTTTATCCTTTCAAAGAACCAGCTCTTGGTCTGATCTTTATTATTTTTTTTCCTTCTACTCACTTAGGGTTTTGTTTGCTCTTCTTTTTCTAGTTACTTTAGGTGTCAGGTTAGATTGTTTATTTGAGATTTTTATTTCTTGAGGTAAGCCTGTATTGCTATAAGTTTCTCTCTTAGAACTGCTTTGGCTGTGTCCCATAGATTTGGGGTCATTGTGTTTTCATTTTCATTTGTCTCAAGGTATCTTTTGATTTTTCTTGTTTTCTTTGTTAACCCATTAATTGTTTACTAACATGTTATTTAGCTTCTGTGTGTTTGTGTTTTTCAGTTTTCTTCTTGTAAGTGAATTCTAATTTCATACCATTGTGATCAGAGAAGATGCTTGATATGATTTCAGTCTTCATAAACACTTGGGATTTGTTTTGTGGCCAAATATGTGGCCTATCACATAAAATATTCCATGTGCACTTGAAAAGAATACATATTCCCTTCATCCCCTGGGTGAATTCTTGTCCTAAGAGTATCAATTAAGTCCATCTTGTCTAATATGTCACTTAATACCACTGTTTCCTTGTTGATTTTTTTTCTGGAAGATTTTTCCACTGGTGTGAATTGGGTTTTAAAGTCCCCTACTTTGACAATATTACTGTTGATCTCTCCCTTTATGTCTGTCAGTATTTGCTTTGTATATTTAGGTGCTCCTAATATTTCATGTATAAATGTTTATGAGAGTTTTATCCTCTTTTTGGATGGATCCCTTTATCACATGAAATGTTCTTCTTTGTCTCTTGTTACAGCCTTTGTTTTAAAGTCTGTTTTGTCTGATGTAAGTATTGCTACTCTTGCTTTTTATTGTTGTTTCCATTTGCATAAAATATCTTTTTTCATTCCTTTAATTTCAGTCTGTGTGTGTCTTTTGATCTGAAGTGTGTCTCTTGTAGGCAGCATATGTATGGGTCTTGTTTTATAACAAGTCAGCCATCCTATGTCTTCTGATTGAAGCATTTAGTGCATTTACATTTAAAGTTATTGATAGGTATATAGTTATTGCCATTTTATTGTTTTCTGATTGTTTTTGTAATTATTCCTAGTTCCTTTCTTATTCTCACACTCTCTTCTCTTGTATTTTGATGACTTTTTTTATAGTGTTGTATTTGGATTTCTTTATTTCTTGGATATCTCTTATTGATTTCTGGTTTGCAGTAACCAAGGGCTTCATATATACCAAGTTATGTTTATAGCAGTCTATTTTAAGTTGGTAATCACTTAAATTCAAACACATTGTAAAATAATTAATATTTTTACTTACCCCCTCATTTTTGTTTTTGTCATTATTTTTTACTGTGTGTGTGTGTGTGTGTGTGTCCCTTAATATATTGTTATAATTAAACATGATCTTCCTACTTTTGCCTTTTAACCTTTGTACTACTTTTAGTTGGTTGATCCATTGTTTTTACTATGTGTTTGCCTTTGTCACTGACAATTCTTTTTCTTGCCTATATTTTCTTATTCATAATTTTTATCTTTTCTTCTTATAGAAGTCTCTTTAACATTTCTTGTAATACTGGTTTAGTGGTGATGAACTCCTTTAGCTTTTCCATGTCTGGAAAACTCTTTATCTCTCTGATTCTAAATTAAAGCCTTGCTGGATAGAGCAATCTTAATTGTAGGTCTTTGCTTTTCATTACTTTGAATACTGCATGCCAATCCCTTCTTTGCTGCAAAGCTTCTGTTGAGAAATCAGCTGATACTCTTATGGGAGCACCCTTGTAGGTAACTAACTGCTTTTCTCTTGCTGCTTTTAAGATTCTCTTTGTCTATAACCTTTGGCATTTTAATTATGATGTGTCTTGGTGTAAGCCTCTGTGGGTTTATCTTGTTTGGGACTCTCTCCACTTCCTGGATTTGTATGTCTATTTCCTTCACCAGGGTTAGAGAATCTTTCCATCATTATTTCTTCAAATAGGTTTTCAATCACTTGCTGTCCTTTCTTCTGGTACCTAATTCTGTAAATATTGGTGCACTTGATGTTGTCCCAAAGGTTCTTGAAATTATGCTCATTTTATCTATCTAACTAGCTAGCTATCATCTATTTTGCTGTCCCAAGTGGGTGTTTTCTGCTACCCTGTTTTCCAGATTGGTGATTTAATCCTCCTCTTCAATTAATCTGATGTTAATTCCCTCTAATGTATTCTTCATTTCAGTTACTGTATTCTTCATTTCTGACTGGTTCTTTTTTTATGTTTTCTATCTCTTTGTGTAAATTCTCACTGATTTCATCTGTTCTTCCCCTGAGTTCACTGAACATCTTTATAAACAGTGTTTTTTCCTTTTATCTGGCAGATTGTTTGTCTCCATTTTTTTTAGTTCTTTTTCTGGAGTTTTGTCCTGTTCTTTTGTTTGAAATGTGTTTCTTTGTCTCCTCATTTTGGCTGACTCTTTGTGTTTGTTTCTATGTAATAGGTAGATCTGCTGTGTCTCCCAGTCTTGACAGAGTGGCCTTATGTACAGGGTGGCCTGTGGGGCCCAGTGATGCAGTATTCCTTGTCACCCAAAATGTGTGCCCTCCTGTTGTAGTTGGGCCTTGGTTGCTGCTGGCACATTAGTGGGTGGGATTGACACTCAGGCTGACTAATTATTAGGGCTGACCATAAATACAGTGGATAAGCTGTTGTTTGGGGGCTGATCATATGGAGGAGTTGCCGTAGTGGGGCCGGCCAAGTCTGCCCTTTGGGCGTATCATTTCTGGAGCTGGTTGGTTGGTGCTCTGTTGTGGTCTGAAGCTGGCTCCTGGGTGTGTTGGGTCTGAGGCCTCTTGGGAGGGGCTCTGATGCAGGCCAAGGTCATTGCCACTTATATCAGGCTCGGGCCTCTTTCTTGGAGCTACAAAGTGTTCTGCAATTAATTGTTACTTGTGCTGGGCTTGGGGGCACTAGAAATATGCTATGCTGCAAACTGAGGCCAGCCGCCACTTGTGCCAGGCCTGAGACACTTTGGTGGGCAACACAATGTGAGCTAGGGCCAGCACCATTTGTGCCTGGCTTGTGGTCGCTTCATTCAAGCAATGGTCCAGGATAATTCTGGCTGCTGCTCATGCCAGGATTGGAGCCCCTGATGGGAGTTACAATACAAATTCAGACCGCTTGCCGCTTGTGCTGGGTTTGGGGCTGTCTAGCAAAAGCTACAAGGGACACTGAGCTGGCCACTGCTTGTTTAGAGTTTGTGGGCCTTTGAGAGGTTTTTGGAAAGTCCGTAGTGCGAGCTGAGGCAGGCTGCTTATGTGGAGGAGCTGAGAAGAGGCTTAACTCAGGCAGATGAGTTGGATGCTTTGGGGTCTCAGGGAGTCATTAGGGTTGGGTGAACAGTGTTAACCAGGTTAGTGGAGAGCTCAGATTTTGTGCCGGCTTATGCCAGGCCAGCTGGCTGGGAGGAGAGATCAACAAAGGAGCAAAAGTGCCTGCTAGTGCTCCCATCCCTGGAGAGAGTTGCCCTGACCCCTAGCCCTCCAGCTGTTGCCCTGAAGTTAGTCAATTTAGCTCCTCCCTGCATATCCCTGGTGCTTTCCAAGCTGCTGTCCCCAGCGCAGTCTCCCACAGCCCTTTGTCTCTCTGTGAAATAACACCCACTGGTTTTCACAGCCAGACGTTATGAGGACTCCTGTTCCCAGCACTAGTGCTCCAAGTTGGGGAGTGGCGTGTAGGGGTGGGACCCCTTGCTCCTTAGGGGGACCTCTGCAGCTGAGCTATTTCTCCTGATTCTTAATTGCCACACTGTCGGTGTGGGAATTGCCCATTCTGCATTTCAGCCCCTTTTTTATATCCTTAGTTATAATAAATCCTGCTCAGCTAGTCTTCAGATGGTTCCTGATGATGGCTTTTTTATAATTTATTGGGTTGCTGGAGAAGTCATGATGCATTTTTGCAATAAAAAACTTAGAAAAAAATACATCATGACTTTTCCGACAACCCAATAGTTGTAATTTTGATGTGGCCATTGGAGAAAGCAAGCACAGATTTTACCTACTCTGCCATCTTGACCTTAAGTGCTTATCTCAAGTCTTGACTGGTGGTGAAGGTTCACATTGGCTCACTCAAATGGCTGGCAAGTGGATGCTGGCCATTGAAAGGAAACCCCAGTTTCTCATCACATGGATTTCTTCATAGGGTTATTTGAGTGTCCTCACAGCTAAGCAGCTGGAATCCCCTAAGAGAGCATGGAAGAACTTTCATGACCTTGCCTGAGAAAGTATAGCTCTATTCAGTGTGAGAGGAGAATACACAAAGGCACAGATAGCAGGAGAAGAGAATCCCTGGGGACCTCTTCACATGACACGTTAATGGGACCTGATAACTAAGAAATGGCAACAGCTTTGGATGCCTGGTAAGAAATGTGTTCCAAAGGATAAGAGATATACTCTTCAAATATTCAGGGACTTATCATATCAGTGAAACATTTATGGGTTCAATAGTTGGGCATTTCAGGACATCCCTCAAAAAATAAAGGATAAGTTCTTGTACCTTGTACCTCCTGCCACTGAGAAAGAAGCACGTTGTTTAGAAGCCTGCTTTATGCTTCAGAGGCAGTACATTCCATATTTGAGTATAGTGTTCTGTCTCATTTATCATGTAGCACAGAAGTTTTGAGTGAAGCCTAGTGCAAGAAGATACCTTGCTGCAAGTTTAGGCTGTAGTAAAAACAACTCTGCCTCTGCCTACATATAATCTTGCAGATCTGTGGTTTCCAAAAATATCTGTGAGAGAGGAAAATGCTGGGTGGACCCCTAACAAGCCCTAATAGGAAAGTTGTAGCACAGAACAAACGCCAATTCCCAACCTCAATGTACTCTGTGCAGTTCCACCAAGTGTCCTGGCAAACTCTTGATTTGTCCTTGAAGTTTATATTTCCTCTGCCTGACATATTCTTTCATCAGATATGTTGGCTCTTTCATTTTTTTGCTGACCTGCTATTTTATCATGAATCATGGAAGGACCCTATTTAAAATTGCAACCTCCCGCTCCTCAGCCAGCACACTATCTCCTTTCTCTGCTTTATTTTTCTCCAGATAATTTAATGAAACACACTATATATTTCACTTATTTGTTTATTGTATCTGATCCATATTAGAATGCAAATTCCATGAGGGCAAGGATATTTGTCTATATCTGTTGGATCCCCATTATACATCACATAGAACAGTGCCCATACATAA
>NW_017732194.1:149229-150507 GCF_001890085.2 Hipposideros armiger
TGTGATGGTAGAAGAACTCAACTAGCTTTTGCTAGCTTTAAAGATTGAGGAAGGGGGTGACAAGCCATGGAATACAGGCAGCCTCTAGAATCTGGAAAAGGCAAGGAAATGAATCCTTCCCAAAGCCTACAGAAAGGAAGACTGCCCTGCTAATGCCTTGACTTTAGCCTGATGAGACCCATGTCAGACTTCTGACCTACAGGACTCAGATAATACATTTGTGTTGTTTAAGCCTCTAAATTTTGTGGAAACTTGTTATTATAATAGGAAACTAATATACTTCCTTTCTATTATCTTCAGATCTGCTTATTCTCTGATAGCCTCTTCATTACCAGGGGCACAGTTCTATACAGTGGTCATAGCTTCCTTTCAGTTTTCATGTAATGGCTTCAGTAAACTTCAGTCTTCAGAAGTCAAACTCCTACTCATCTATTTCTATTTCCACACCTGGAACCAAGCAGGCTGACAACTTTAATCCCCATTTGTGTTTCTGTTCTGTTTTGGGTCAGCAGAGATGCTAATCTTGTGTGTAAGCATAGTTAGGTGTTACTAACTTTTTATTATCACCTTCCTTTCTCAGTAAATCACATGGAATTTACTGCTCATTGAAATCTCCACTGCTACTGCTCTACCTCAAGCCCTAACCATCTCTTCATGGATTTTTGCAATAACTTCCTAGCTGCTCTAGCTGTTTCCAGGCTGTCTCATCTGAAATCATTGTCCTCACTGCATACTGCCAATTGTCACTATAAAATACAAAGATGATGTTATCACTCCCCTGTTAAAAAATCTTAACTAGCTCCTATTCTACTTAGAATAAAGTTCATACTGTTAAGAACCAAGTAATACCAAGAGAGATTATGGGCTCAGATCCAGGCCACCTCTACAAAGCCAGTATCACAATAAAATGAGTTGTAATCTTTTTGCTGGTAGAGGTCTTGCCTTAAATTTGTAAAAACAACCAAACAAAGACAACCATCTACGAAGCACAATAAAGTAAATCAGAATAAAACAAGGTATGCCTGTAGTAGATAAGCCATACTCTCTGGAATCAAATCACCAATGTTATGAACCTTGTCTCAGCACAGGTTGTGGGTCAGAAAAACGTGGGTTTGCATCCTAGTTTTTCCATTTACTGCAGGACCAAGGACAAAGTTTTTATCCTTGGGAGATCACTGTAGTACTTGTTTCACAGAGTCATGAGAGTTCTGTACCATAATCTATATAAAGAGTTTAGTGCAGTGACTGGCACAAAATGTGATCAATAAATGCAATATT
>NW_017732194.1:156087-160940 GCF_001890085.2 Hipposideros armiger
TTTTTTTTTTTGGTGGGGCAGAGCTGTACTTGATTGAAATGACTGAAATTAGGGTTTTGTACTTTGAGTATAAGACAATTTTTGTTACGTAAAATGAAAAAAAAAAGGAGATTTAACAAATAGGAAAACGTGGGGATCAGTTAAAATATAAATATAAAAGGTATTTAGGAGTTAATACATTTAGATTAAAGTTCCAAAGTATATTTGGCTTTGTATTATAATGTGATTTAACATTTTACCAAAGTAATAAAATGACACACAGTATCATTAATTTTTCTTCCAAACTGAGGATAAGTTTATACTGTGGATCATATAATTTCAGAGACTTTTGTTGTTGTTGGAAGCCTTTTTTTTTCCTCTCAAGTATAGATTTTCCTTTCTCCAACATACCTAAGTTATAATTCACCTGAAATCCAGTTTTTTTTAAACTCACAGTTTGTAAGCTTATATGACAAAGTTAATTTCTTAGTATTTTTTTTTTTTTAAGATTTTTATTGAGGAATTTGGGGAAGCGGAACAGACAAGCTGCTGTCCTATTGTTCTTCAGTCTAGTTGTGGAGGACGTTGCTTCACTGGCCCAAGTTGGCACCATCATTGCGCTCTTCCCCGGCGAGGCAGATCAGTCGCCGGCTTCTGGACAGCCGCTCACTGCGGCTGCTGGCTGCTGGCTACACACTGTAGCCCATGGCAACCCTCTGCCACAGGGGCTGCAGCCTACGCCGTCNTAATTATCCCCGATTCTTAAGTTTTAATATTAAAACACCAAGGACACATTATTAAGGTGACTTAAGAAAGACTGGTGAAGTTGAGTGGGGTTAAGAGTGTAATCCTTAGAGTCAGTAGTGTATGTATGTAAAACAGGCCAATAAATAACAGCTGTTTATTACTGTTGTATTATTGTTAAACCATATCCTGTTCTCAAAGGATTTGGGGGAAATTTTAGCAACATAGTAAACCTAAGTCCCCACTTCAAATGTGTATTTTGTAACAGAAATTCAGGGTATAAGTAAGCCCTTCCCAGCTCCCAGATGTGTGTCCTTTAAGAGCTGGTAACATTAGAATCATAATGTATTACAGTCAGGTGATTTAGTCTGTAACTCTTGTTTTGCAGGTGAGAAAAATGAGTGCTGAAGGAAGGCTAAATGACTAGGCCAAAGTTGCACTTGATAGAACTGGGAGTGAGTTATGTGTAATTAGTTTGGCTCTTTTTATGCATTTTATTATATCACTTAACTGATATTTTCTGAAATCTTGGACAACCACATTTGCAGATTTTATTTTTAAACTTACTTTCAACTTCTTTGTCCTAATAGTAAACAGCTGTAAAGTACACAAGACTGTGAAGGATTAAGACAATTTTAATTCCCCAGTGATTGGCCAACATTAATTAAGCCTTTACAATATAGAATAAGGTAATATTCAGCCTCGTTTATATTAATATGTGATGCAGATTCAAGGGGAATTCAGAGAGGCAGTTCTAATTATGGTAAAGAGCAGGCTTTGGAATAAGCATACTTAGGTTCTAGGTATAAGTTATTTAACTTATTGAAGCCTCAGTTTC
Organism: Hipposideros armiger; assembly: GCF_001890085.2. Taxonomy (NCBI): domain Eukaryota; kingdom Metazoa; phylum Chordata; class Mammalia; order Chiroptera; family Hipposideridae; genus Hipposideros; species Hipposideros armiger. The sequence continues at coordinate 157,649 of NW_017732194.1, forward strand.
CTTCTCTGTAAAATGCAGATAATAGTAGTGTCAACCTTCTAGAGTTGTTGTGAGGATTAAAGACACGTAAATACACTTAGGCACTTGGCACAGTATCTGACACACAGTAAACACTCAGAAAATGGTAGCTTAATTTAAAGTGTTTCGTTGTAGACTAAGCCAAAGATTCCTCTCTGGCAGTGCCCTGACAATTACAAGAAACTGTTATTGTTTTTTGCTAGATAATCATTATTTAAAATAGAACTTTGTAATGACATTATAATGCTCTGCCACCATTTAGTCATGCAGAAGTTCTTCAACAAGATTCAGTCAAGCGATACCATTTCAAAATAAAGGATTTATTTCTTTCTTTGCTTTTCAGAGAATGCAGTTATATTGTGGATATGTAATTCTTCGAGGTCTTATATTGATGATGATTTTAAGGCAACCAAATATGTATTTTTCTGTTATCACCTCTGAGTCAGAAGGATGTTGTTACTGGTTTTGCTGTGTTAACTGTTGTATTCATTTATTCATTCTTAGAGGCAGAAACAATTGCTAAAGATTGCTGTGGCATGGATTATGGGACTAGGTACAAGACACTGCTTTGCTGCACTTGCTTCACTGCATTCATATTTTGATATTAACTTGCTTTATTTCATAGTCTATAACTGTACATTGAATTTGAAACTAATCTCAGTCTTTTGGAAGCAAGTTACAGATATAAAAAGTTTGGGGTAAATATAGAATTATGTCTAGGGATATTCCATTTGTAAAACTGTATTGATTGGTCATGTTAAATTCTTTCGATATATTAAAACAATAAGGTGCAAGAGTTGCCACTGCACATATTTATTTTGTTTGTTTTTTCTCTTTTAATTGATTTGGTAGTTTTGGACACTATGTTAAGCAGTAGGCCTCAGGAGTTGCACCTAGTTCTTTTAATTCATTAGGTAGTTTTAGATCATTCTCTTCTGCAAGTCCTTTCTCTTTAATAGCAAAAATAGGGTTTCATGTTTTGTTTTGGTTTGGTTTTTACCCAGTTTTTATTTTAAAGGTACTAAACCACATAATTTAAAGATTTGAAGTTTTTTTCTGTTTTTTTTTTTTCGTGGAAATTTACTCTCTACTCTTGTCTTTCCTCCTGCTCATTTGGCTATAATAGTTTTTAAAGAAAAGCACATGTTTTCTACCTCCTTATTCATAAGCATCACTTATTCACCCATCCCTTCCTTCCCACAAACTACAACTGTGTTCCAGGCCTCTGCAGCTTAGACTCAGTAGGGTGAGAAGGAAGACAAATAATAAACAGTATAGCATAAAGTAAGTATATGTGCTAGAAGGTAAAGAAATAAGGAATTATGGAGTGGGGTAGCCTGAATAGGCCTCATTTGAAGATGCGATTTGAGCAAACACTTGAAGTAACTTAGTCATACAGATAACTGCAAAAAGAATGTTCCAGGAAGACAGAATGGCCATTATAAAATACCTAATACAGACTATACCTGGCTTTTTGTTTAAGGAACAGGAAAGAGGTTAGATTGGCTCGAGAGGCAATAAGGGCAGGGGAGAGTAATAAAAGATGAAGTAAGAAATTATGTAAGACTTTATAGGCTATTCATTGTAAGGACACTAGCTTTTATTCTGAATGCAATGAGAAGTCATTAGAAGGTTTGGAGCAAAGAAGAGACACGGCATAAGTTTTTAAAAGGTCTGACTGCTGTGTTTGAGGATAGACTGTAGTGTACTGAGTGATACAAGATCAAATGATGAACCTCCATACTGTTTTCCTTAGTGGCTGTACCAGTTTACATTCCCACCAGCTTACTAACCAATGCCACCCCAAGAAATTTAATCATAGTAAAAAAAGATCAAATGAAAGACAGTGTGGTAGTTCAGAGGGGTTAGACCAGGTTCATAGTAGTGGAGATGGTAGGAAGTGGTCAGATTGACCACATCCCAGCCAAACCAAAATAAAAGGCACCTAGATCTAACAGAAGCCAGTAGTAATCTTGTTATGAATGAAAACATTTTGACTTATTCAGAATTTGTTTTCTTTTTAGTATTGATTGTCTAGCTCAGTGTTTGGCAAACTTTTTCTGTAAAAGCCATGGCCTTTATTATCTCTGTCTCAATACTCATCTCTGTCATTGCAGCAAAAGCAGCTGGAGATAACATGGGTGTGGCTATGTTCCAAAACTGCATTTAGAAAAACAGGCCAACCCCTGATCTAGCTTATAAANGAAAACTTATTACAAAGTGGAATTTATACTTTGTCTTGAAAACGAGTAAGATTGGTTTGCAAAAATAGGGTACAGTGTATTCCAAAGGGAATAAAAATTAGGAGAAAGGCTATGGATATTTCAGGCACTTTGAACGATTCCTATTAACTATAGGAAAGGTTGCTGAAGTCGGAAATAGAGTATAAATTAGCAAAACCCTCTTATTTGTAACCTGGAAGGAACACAACCGATTTTTTGCCCTTTTGTTTTAACTTCAAAGGTCAGCGAATGTGAAGATCACTTCTTTTTTAAGCAGCACAAATAGAAGTTTTCACACATGCTAGATTTAACGGAATGCCTGTCAATGATTAAAACCTGGATTTGAGTTCAGGCATTGCTCATACACTCTACTCTCAAAAAGCGAAAATGAAATGCTCTACCATTTACAAACAGGCTGCTTTCAATCTGTTTTCCTATAAATAGCCTCATAAATCTGCATTCCAGCTGGTAGGAACACTTCTAATGTGTATCACGCCACCCTCTTCGGTATGTTCTTAATAGCCTCTTCAACTTTATATGATTTATATTAATGAGGCACAGAGGCTGACGGCCTTCAATTTATTGAGGGCTCTCTACACAGCCATGCGTGTTTCCTCATTGAAACTCAACGATAGTCTTACAGTTGTAGTTTAGAGTCACTGATAATACAAATTTTAAGGAACAGACTAGGGCCTGGGCTTTAGGGCTTGGGTCTCAGAGACTCTAGCTAAAATCAGAGCAGAGCTAGATGGAGGAAGTGGTTCAGGATGTCAGAAATACGCCGGCGCCCATGGGATGAGGTGTACCTGCGAACACAAAAGCCACCACTTCATTTACAAGTGTGACCCCCGAGCTCACCACGACCAGCGGCCTTCACATCGGTCCGCGGCTCTTTCCGCCCCCACTTCCACTTCCGGGGGAGGGTGCTCCCGGGCCCTCCGGGGGTGTGGGCGTTCGCGAAACAGGAGCCGGAAGTTGCCCGGGCACTTCCGGTACGGGAAACTCTTAGCTGCCGGTCCGATCGGGCTTGACAGGCGGGTCCTTGCTTGTAG
>NW_017732194.1:165160-195280 GCF_001890085.2 Hipposideros armiger
CTCACGGCAGCCCAGCCCCAGGTTGAGCTGTTGTTCAGCATCTTAGCTGTAGAGGGCAGTGTCACTGGCCCTCACATGTGGGATCCGAACCGGAGCCCTCTGGCGTCCCAAGCCAGTTCTTAACCATCGCACCACTCGGCCAGCCCAATTTCTTAGTATTTTGAATACATAATGGGTTTTTAGTTCAAAGTATCTATCATAATATCTTACATTTGTATTATGCTTTCCAGTTTTCAAAAATTTTATTTAATCCTTGCAACAACCCTGAGGGATAGCAAAGGATAAATATAGTCATCCTCATTTTTATAGATGAGGAAACTAAGGCCCAGTGCAGACCTGACTCAGCCAAGGTCATCTAACTTGTAATGACAAACTAAGTCTTTCCATGGCCTTTTGTTCACATGGAAGACTAGAATTATAGAGGCAATAGTTGTTGAACTGGTTTGAATAATATATATATGCATAGTAAGTCATATGAAAATAAAAGACTGGAAAATGCAAAGAGGCTCATGGCTCAGGTTTAAATTATGAGTTATACGACTGACAGACTTCTGTGTCTGTAGTACTATGAAATGTGATACAAAATCATCTATTTCGGATCAGATGCTTCCGATGGCTATTTCAGATCTAATCAGAAAAACAGCCATTTTATGATAAGTTAATTCCTTTTAAAACTAGGAAATACTTGATATGAGAATACATGACAAGAAGAATAACTCTGTCCCTAGAAATTCAAACTCATGTGAAACCTTATTATAAAGGGAAAAACCTTAGCATAGTCTGTTTTAGGATAGAATACTTAATTTTAATTTGGCTAACTTTATTTCCTTTTACACTCTGATAACCTTTGTTTGTTATCTGTTAACACACTCAAACATATCTACTGTAATTAAACAGAATTTGGCATAAGGTAGATCTGCCTAGAATTATCTCCATGGGGCTTTTATATGTAAAGTACAAAAGCAACTCATTATAATGCCTTCCAATTATAAGCCCCACCCATGGTTCTTGAAAATTGAAAATTGCATTATATTATTAGTAATTTTAAGGAAAGCAAGAATCCATTACTGATTTATATTTCTTACCTACCCTGAAAACTTGACAGAGCCTTGTTTCACCTCTGCACGCAGGCCTAACACCAAGGACCCTGTCCTTAGTCCCAGCAGAAGAGCTGGACAAAGTGTGGGGGTCTTGGCTTTACCTCTTGTTTCTAGACTGGACCTCAGATTTGGTTGTCTTAACATGACAGCCAGCACCCTCAGTTCTCATTTGTCTTTATTAAATTTATCCCACCCACCATACCCTTTTCAGTCTTCCATTTAGCCTATTATCTACTTTACTTGTCCCAAGCTGCTGTGTATTGCTGGAGACAGTTGTGGCCAGCATCAGTACAAATGTAGTAATTAAATCTTAGTTGAGCACTCCATGGTTCTCTTAGTTCTTTATCCTTGCCAACTTTTATATTTTTCAAAATTAAAATTCTCTCAATTCTCGACCTCTTTCATTCTCCTCACTCTGAATGAGTAATATCTCTTCCTATTTGCCTAAATATTTCACTTAGCAGCCTGCTCAGAGTTACTTTTCCTAGGCCAGTGGCTCTCAAATTTTTTTTAACTCAGGGCCCTATTGCACTCTTAAAAATTATTAAGGGCTTCAATATGAAAAAAAAAATGACTGAGACCTGTGGCATTATTTTACATTTTTGCAAATTTTTAATGTCTAGCTCATCAGAAGACAACTGGATTCTACCACTTGCTAGTCCATTCAGTCTGTTGCAATGTGTTGTTTTGATTGAAGTGTATGCCGAAATCCAGCCTCACACAGATATGTAGTTGGTAAGGCAGGGTATTATAATAGCCTTTTCAGATAATTACACATGTTTTCCTTTGATACCACACCAAAACTCAGCAAGTGCTAGTTTCTTAGAGGTTCATTGCAGTACAGAATCTGAAGCTGCATCAATAAACTTTTTGTACTTTGTTGAATTGAACTCCATTGGTTGGTCTTGTACTTTGAATGGATCTTTTACCCATGCATTAATTTCTAATAGCATAATTGGTCATTTGGACATTACCGGTGCACTGGTTTATGAAAACCTTTAAAATAGTAACACATTTCATTATATAGTATCAAAAATCACATGTATTACTATAGCCACTGATGTCATTAGAAAAACCTCTCTAAATATTGAGAAGCTGTCAAGCTCACAGTGGTGGGCACAAGTTTTCCAAGATTTTAGTTATTGCTTGAAAGCTTGAAATTAGTGCTCCACAAAAAAAGCAGTTAGTTCAGCTCACAATTCAAAACATTACTCATGTGCCTTTCTTTGAGATAGCTATCAATCATGATACTGTAGCATGTAGTAGAAGTGATTTATGGGTAGTTTAATTTTGTCACACAAATTATTTTTTAAAAGGATGTAGTATCCAAGTTCAAGATTTAATAAAATTAGTAGTCTTTACTGCATCAGTAAGGGCAATCTTAAACTGGCTGTTATTGTGTTGGAGAGCATATGGTGGCGTTTACTAGTGCAGTGACATAGTACAGTTTGATGGCATTGCCTTGATGTGTGCTAAGGCACCGCACTTTAACCCAGTATTGCTTTTATGCCATCACTGTGAATGTCAGCACAATGAAAAGGGCAAAGAATGTCTTGGTATTACTATGAAAATGATTTTAACCTCTAGCAGGCCCCCTGAAAGGGTCTCTCGGACTTCCAGGGGTCTGTAGACCATATTTTATCCAATCTTAGCCCCAGCGTACCACACTTTCTCAACTCTTTCAAGAGTTGGAGCCTTTAAACTTCTTCTTTCCCATAGAATCACACTTTGCCTTATTTTTCAAACTCATGCCCTTCAGTCCATAAAAATAATAATAATAATTCTTTATCCAACTACGCTTCATGCTATCATCCTTGTTCCCTTATTTAACACATAGTTTGCGTTTATTCTTCCTCCTTATATTCTAAACCATACCTCAACCCTTTCAGATAGCATTTCCAATTTATTTTTTTAGTATTTCCGGTGACAGATTTAATCCAGTATTTTAATTTATTTTTTTACTCTACTCAGCATCATTTATAACAGGTGACTAGTCTTTGCTTTCTGGTTTTTCCTTTCTAGAACTTCAGTGTATTTTTCTCTTACCTTTGTAATTGTTGTAAGTCTCCTTTGCCGACTCAGCCTCTGCTCACTCTCTAATGTTCCCAACTGTATTATCTTTGTTCTGCATGTTCTCATTCACTTTAACTGCCATGTTTAGGGTGACTCAAGTTGCTATCTCTAATCCTAAACCCTGCTCTAAGCTCCAGATCTATAGTTCCAACTTGTTTGAAATGTTGCCAAATGGTTGTCTCACATTTTTGAGACTGAACTTGACATTCCCAGAAGCAAACTCTCCCATCACTCTTCCCAAAACTTCAAGTACAGGGCTGAGCATTAACATAGTAGGAAAACAGCAGTCAGCATAACAGGCAAGATACCTATAAGGCAAGAACTATAATAAACAAGTAAACAATAATATAAGTACAGAATATGATAAGTACTGGTTGTTCTGGGGATGGTTGCGAGATCTACTTAGGTTTGTCAGGGTCTCTCTCTCTCTCTCTGAAGAGTTAATATCTAAACTAAGTCCTTAAGAATGAGAAGGATTCAGCTATATGAAGAGAGAGTGAGAAAGCATTTCATGTGGAGGGAACAGCAAGCATCAAGGCCCCAGGTTAAGATCTTGGGATGTTTTAAGAGCCTAAGGTCGCTGTAGATGATGAAGGTAAGATTGAACTGAGGAAAAGTGGAGTTGGTAGGTCATACAGTGTCTTCTACATCATAAAAAGTAGTTTAAGTTTTATTCTAATTGCAGTGAGAAGCCATTGATATGTTTTAAGCAGGCTGTGACAAAATCACATTTCCATATCTAAAATATTTCTCTGTATGGTTATCTATTAACTATAACTATGGTTAATAGATAAGTGTTGGGGGGCTTGGTGGAATGGGGGGATCTGGTTGGAAACTCCTAACAGTAATCTAGGTGAGAGATGATGGTGGTTTCAGCCTGAGGGTAGACTAGAGAGGAGATAGAAATGGACAGAGATACAAGGTATGTTTTGGAGCCTTGAGCCAAAAGGACCTTATCTTAAGGGGTAGCCTGAAAGATAAGTTGAAGTTTTTCAGAGAAAGCATTACCATGTGTGTCAAGCTGAGGGAACACCATGTTCAAAGAGTAAGAGAAACCAGAGGGAAATAGATATTTGAGGACCTGGAAGAAGCTCAGCATGCCTTGAGCATAAAAAGGGGGAGTGGCCAAAGGTGAGATGGGAGATAGAGGCAGAAGCCCGACCATATGGGACCATGTTAAGGCAGTTACTGTGTCTGGGCTAAGCTGGGCCCTGGGAATGATCTGATTATAACCAGAAATGGAAATCCAAGGAGAATGTGTAGAATGAAATGAACGTGGATTCTAAAGCCAAGACCTGAGGAACATTCGTATTTAAAAGGGAAAAAAATAAATAAATAAATAATAAAACAGAAACACACACACACACAAATAAATAAAAGAAATTGATAAAGGAGACTGAGAAGAAACAGAAAAGGAAAATTTGGGATAAGAGGAACCAATAAAGCCAGAGGACAAAGGTTTTTAAGAAGTCATTGGTCATATTTGAGATGATTTTCTGATTAAAGACTTGAGAAATAGCCTTTACTGGTCTTTGATGAACTTGGGGTGAGAATGACTTTGATGTAGTCACAGGTTGAAAAACAGATTACTGTAGGTTAAGAAAATTGAGACACTGCGTATAGATAACTGGGTGGACTTTGAGAGTGTGGGGGTTGGAGTTTGCAGTGGGTTTTTTAGTGGTAAAATGATTTTTTTTTAATTAGGACTTTACTTTTTTAGAGGAGTTTTAGATTCATGGCAAAATTGGGAAGGTGCAGAGATTTGCCATATACCTCCTGCACCCACACATGCATGGTCTTCCCCATTGTCAATGTCCTCCACTAGAGTGGAGCATTTGTTACACTTCATGAACCTGTATCGATACATCACTGTCATCCAAAGTCCATACACTACATTAGGGTTCACTCTTGGTGTTGTACGTTCTATGGGTCTTGACAAATGTATGACATGTATCCACCATTATAGTGTCACGCAGCATAGTTTCACTGCCCTAAAAGCCCTCTGTGCTTCAGCTCTTCATCCCTCTCTCCCCTCAACCCCTGGCAACCACTGATCCTTTTACTGTCTCCATAGTTTTGCCTTTTCCAGAATGTCATATAGTTGGAATCATAGAGTATGTACTTTTTCAGATTTGTTTATTTTACTTAGTAATATGCATTTAAGGTTCCTCCATGTCTTTGCATGGCTCGCAAGCTCAATTTCTTTTTAGCACTAATAGTCCATTGTCTAGATGGACCACAGCTGATCTATTCACCTACTGAGACATCTTGGCTGCTTCCAAGCTTTGGCAGTTACGCATAGAGGTGCTATAAACATCCGTGTGCAGTTTTTTGTTGTGGACCTAAGTTTTCAATTCCTTTGGGCAAATACCAGGGAGTTTTGGTGGAATCTTAAGGAGAATTTTGTGGTTTTGTTTTTAAATGTATAAGATACATGTTCAAATACTGTTTAAAAGAGAGTGATTGAGAGGCCAGGAGAGAGGAGCTGGGACGGGATGGGGTCCTCCACAGTATTTCTTACCTCACCTGCTGTCACCTAGTATCTCAAGCTAGAAACTTAAGTCACATCTACCTTTTTTTGTAGTTAGCCTTTGCCCCACTTGCAAATACTCATCAAATCTTAATTTTTACCACAGCAATATCATTTGGATACATAGTTTCTCCTCTCTACACTAACGTTGCTTTTTATGAGGTTGGCAGTATCTCTATAGGGCTGTTGAAACAGCCGCATCCCCACTCTGGTCCCTTAAAAAGAAAAATAACCAGTATGCTCATATGACTCCTTTAATTACTACTTGTGGTGTGGCCCTTCCTAGTATTAACCTCTTGTCAGCTTCCTCTCCTCCCATTTACCGTCTCTCCCATCCCACCGCATACCCTTCAGTTACATTAAACTTCTCTCTGATCTATTAACTTGCTCTGCCGTTACCCACCCTTTCTTTCCTTTTAAAAAAAGTGTTTTCTTTACCTTCAAGTCCTCCTCCCACCCGTGCCTCTCTGGCAAATCCCTATTCTAGATCTGCCTGCTAGTCACCAGTAATAACTTTACTCGGGCAGAGCAGGTCATCCCTTCCTGTATCCACAGCACTGTCTTCATCCTTCTGTTGTAATTTTCATTTATTCCTCTGTTTTACTAATTATTTGTTTGTATGTCTGTCTGCACCGGAGCTACTGGCACCTCCAGACCAGGGTCATGCGTGTATCCTAGATGCTTGGTATAGCATCTGAAGTTCATTCAATGTTTGTTGGATGGATGACTGAAGTATAACCATTAATGAAGCTTGACATATTCCTAGCCTGTTGGAATTGGAAGTGATCGTTTTAAAGATAAGTACACTGAGGCCTAGAGAGGTGAAATGATTCCCTGAAGGTTGTACGGAGAAGGCCTCTATTCTCCGGGCCTGTGCCCCTGTGCTGCAGTGCGCCAGTGCTACTCTCAGCCAGTACTGGTCCGGTAATGTCTGGATTATGATAGAGCCAATATGAGCACATTTACTGTATATGATTCTGTTTAATTTGTAGCTTATAGAATGTGACTCAAATATTGGAACGAGAAAAAGATACTATATGGAAACAGTCCTAAAAATCTGTTTGAATTCAGTACATAGACTGGACTTCCTTCAAGTAAATTATTTAGTAGTCAGATTTAGTGTGCTTTTACTAAACTCCACACTTTATTCCCCTAGTCCACTTAGTGAGGTCCCTGGGTACAAAACTGTGTGTGTGTGTGTGTGTGTGTGTGTGTGTTTGCGTTTGTGTGTGTTAGCGCGCACGCGCACCCATGTGCATTTGGCAGGGGGCTGGGGAATAGGTTCCATATTTTTTTCAAAGGGTTCTTTGATTCCCACAAAGAGTTAACCACTGCACCTGACTGATTTGAAGATATTTTGTGTTGTGATAAGTGATCTTTCTCTAAGCAAAGTACATTAAAAATTCTTTTAGCTGCTACCTGAATTACATTTTTAATCTCTGCTACTTGCTTTCATTTTTAGGGTTTGTGTTTAGTGAATCAGAGGGATCTGCATTAGAACAGTTTGAAGGTGGCCCCTGTGCTGTTATTGCACCTGTTCAGGTAACATAGACTACTTTACCAACTCCTTAGAGGGACGCGTTCCAACATTTCATACTTTTTGTTTTCTAATATATATGCTCTATGTAATCATGAGGCATGATCAGTTACCTCTTAACTTCTGTTCATGTGAATTGCTATAAATAGCCAAAATAAAAATGAATTCAGAACATGAGTAGGTTACACAGCAATAGCCTTTTGACTACCTTATTTTCAAGGAAACACGAAAGGTATTTTCAGAAAACTAGGACTAATATCACATCTTTTTAATACAGTGATCCTGTTGAGTAATAACATTTTATACTACAGAGAGTTACATTGTATAGCGGTGGTACTATTTTCATTTGTTCTGTCTATAAAGTATGATTTTCCTAAAGAGTGGAAATGAGTTAATGTTTTCATGGCATAAACTTTATAAATTTTTTTTTTAAAGTTGGCAGTATATACTATTTTAGGCTTCGGACTTTAAAATTAGTAACAACTAATTTTAAAGATTTTTTTCTTTGCACTAAAGATAGGGTTAATCTAAATATATGTCTTTGGTTTTGAATCTTGATGTGTTACATGTTTGAATTTCAAAGAATGATTTGTTATAAACTGTTACATTGTAAAAACCGAAAGTTGGATTTTCAATTTACCATTACACTTATAAGATCTGAACAGCAGTGTAACTTCAGAACTTGGATTTATTGTTTATGTTTTAATCAGCAGGTTTTGAAAAATAAATATTTAATGTGGTATTTATTATTCATTGGGCATAAAGAATGCATTCCTTAACTGTTAGCTGCAAAGTAAATTTCTCTTTCAAACCTTTTACTTCATACACTTACATTATTAAATTCAAAATGTGTTCTCCAAAGGAGGGAAGAAAATTCCCTTCGCGGCTGATTCCAAAATATGTCCTTTATAGGTCATTATTTCTTTAAAGAGTTGATATATGTATATCAATATATATATATATATATATATATATATATATATATATTGCACTAGCAGTATTTTTAAAAATTAAAAAAATTGAATGTTTGAACTTTGCCTGGGAGTTACTGAGTATAAAGGATAAAATTTAACTATAAATTAATTATTAGAGCTGTTATGTTGGGTAACTGAGGCAGATTTTGGTTGCTAGTAGGAATCTTATTGGAATTAAAGATTCCTTATCCTGCCTGCCTGTATGCAAATTGGGTTATATTAACACTGCCCCTCTTGGGTCCATAATAGTACCCTCAGGTCTTTATTGCAAGTCTGTGAATGTAGTTAAATGCACAGTATACCACAGGAGTTTTGTGTTTTATAAATTTTAGTATATGTATTTCCAAAATGGTAGTTATTTTTGCAAGTGGGTTTGCTGTGTAACAAGGGATAATGGTAATGTTCAAAATCCTGATGTGTCTTTGAGGTAGTAATTTAGTTTCGTAGTCACACAAATCTTTTCAGTCATAGAGGAATTTTGTTTATATTACTATTTCAGTGTAAAAGTCAAAGCTAAATCATTAAGAGCAATGAAGGGAAATAAGGAAGTCCAGATATTAAAACTTTTTAGACTATAAAAATTAGAACATGACACAATTGCTAGAAGAATAGCCATGTTATGGAGTCAAATACATAATACAGTAGTAGATCACATTACATATAACAATTGAACAAGAATTTCTCACATGTGATAAAGAAGAAACTACAAATCAGTGATGGAATAAAATTAAATGTCACTTATATGACTGGTTAGCAACTTAAAGGGAAAAAATGAATTTAGATAATCTCATACCATATACTAAATATATTCTGATATACTAATCAACCACAGAAAAGCTGAAAATAATGTATTGTCAGCCATCTAAGAAAAAGGATGGGTTCTAAGCTCAGAAAAATATTTGCAATGAAAATTAACAATAAATGGATATTGTCTTTCTTAGGCAAAGAACTTGTACAGGTTGATTAGAAAAACACTTAAGACCTCAGAGGTGAAATGGGCATGTATATGCAATCCTAGCAAGTCAAGTGGTGCTGGGCAGCCAAAGAATCAAGATGTTCGATCTCAGTAGGAATCTAAGAAAGTACAAATCAAACTGTAATGAGATTCTACTGCTTACTCTTTCTAACCTTTAAATAGAAAATAATTGCCTGTGCATATAAGGCTAGGATGATACTGGCATACTCATATATCACTCGATAGTACAAATTTGTACTTTGATCCTTGGAAGGAATTTTACATCATAATTGGAACCATGATAATACAGGTTATTTGATGCAATAATTGTACTTCTGTGAATCTTTCCTAAAGAAATATTCCTTAATATGAGAAATGTATTCAAGAAGAAGCGTTTATATTTATAGTAGTAAAAAATTGCGAACAACCTAATGTGCAGTGATGTACTTTAAACATGAAATAATGTTTAAGTAATTTTTGATGGCTTCATAGACATTTAGTGATTAAGAATTATAGTTATAAATTCTGTGGGAAAACAGAAAAATGTAATCACATACCTGTTATGCTTCTCACTTGCAAAAATATTTAATGCAGGTATGAAACAAAGACTAAAAGGAAGTATATCAAAATGCTAAGTGGTTGTATTAGTGGTGAAATAATGGGTGTCCCATCTCACTTTTCCAAAGTTTTATAATATAGTTATACTATTTATTTTTATAGTTGTTTTCATTTGGGGGAAAAATCAGAAGCACTTGTTTGTAGTATTTGTAGATTTTATTTCTATGAGAACATTATAAAATATTACTTAGATTTTTGTTAAAATTCTTTGAAATGATTGCCTGCTAGGTGCCAGGTACTGTGCTAAGTGCATTACTTATATTATCTCATATAATCCTCACTGCAACCTTTTAAAGTTTGTGCTATTATTATTTTCAGTCGTAAAGTAGTGGAAGTAGGATTCAGTCCTCTTGTCTGTACACTACTGCTTTCAAACGCAATAAATAAGAATCACCATAGTAACCTCTTTTTCTTGAGCCTGTCCCCTAGAGATTCAGATACAATAGATGAAGCATAAGAATCTGCATTTTAGGTAAACAAGTTGGGTGACTAGGATAGTTCTTTACACTTTGAGAAGGAAACAGTGTACTACACTGCACTGCTTTCTATCAAATCACCAGTGTAACGTAGTTGGCTCACTTATGGGAAGGTTAGAGATCTGTTTTTCTTTTAAGTCTTATAGTTTTTATTTTAGTTAAACTAGGAAGTAGGAGGTCCTTGTAATAAAGCTATGACTTTTGCAGTGGTATTCTTGTATCACAAATTAGAGCTAATAGAGCAGAACCACTTTTGTAGATTTCTTTTTCCCCAAGGAATCAAAATGTAGACTTCTTCCTGTTTTATAGGGCCTTTGCTCTTCTATAGAGCCTATTACATTTTTAAAAGTTTCCAGTTGTGTGTCTTACTTTGAATCATGTCTTGTATTTACCAGAAAATACATATTATGAAAGAAGAATTTTATGGATCTAGAATCAAGTTTATAGTAGTGTATTCTGAATAAATAATTATGCTCAGCTAACTGTCGAATGTGAAGGGGAGCCATTTGAAATTTTTATAGCTCTATTCAAAAAATTAGAAAGGAGGTACAAATTAGTTTCTTTTTTCCATTTTAAAATAAAAGAATGAAAGAAGGTATGTGTATAGTGCATGCTAATAATTATTGCTTTAATTGTATAAAGGCATTTCTTTTGAAGAAGCTCCTGTTTTCTTCTGAGAAGTCTTCTTGGAGGGATTGCCCAGGTATGATAGCTGTCTTTTATTAACTTTTACTCCATCCTCTGTTTTATGGATGTGACCCATGCAGCATTCTTTGGCAATAGTTTAGTCCAAATTATCTACTAGTATCTTAAAATGTAAACTATCAATGGGATATTTTTTCCTGAGGGTTTTTTTGTTTTTGTTTTTTTGGTTTTTTGGGGTTTTTATTACTGTTTCAGAAAGTTTCATGGACAATGACTCCAAATTTTTAAATGCATATTTCCAAATTTGGTTTTCCTAAGAGTTGTAAGACAGGATAATATAAGGGAAAAAATTTGGCCTCTTGCTAAAACATTTCCCTAAACTGTTAAATAATAGCATACCATAAAAAATAGTCAGTTACACATATGTATTTTGTCTTATTAAACTTTGAGCAAGAGCTCAGAATTATCTTCGTATATCCTGCATCTTTCAATATAAAGCCCTATGCAATGCAAATAATACTGCAAATAATTCTGAATTAAATTGCAAATGAAGCTGCCATAACTCTGCCATATGATTAGGTCAGAGAGCTGATGGTGCCACCTGATAATAAACATTTGCATTCTGCTTGACTGGTTACATAGATTTTTCCTTCACTTACACAATTTCTTGTGAACCTCACAATAACTTCTAGAAGGAAGTAGGACATATTATAATCCAAGTGTGAATATAAGACTTAAAATGTCACTGTCCTGTATTTTTTATTAATTAATAGCTGAAATGCAAAATCAATTTTAGTACACAAACTCTCCAAGAGATACTATTATTAACATGGACGTTTTGTTAATAAAATTTATATTTCTTGCACAGAAATATATTCACATTGATAAAAATTTATATAGCGTTGTCATAAATGTTGTGGTTATAAATTGAATGGCACAGTTCCTACTTTTAAAGAATTTTCAGTCTATTAGGAGAGATAGAAACCTCCATATAGCATAAAATTTTATATAGGGTGGGTATACATACATCTTATCCCCTTTGTTTGAAAGTTTCAAAAAGCAGTACTACTTTTGGAGAGTAATGCTGCTTGAAAAGGGGAGGGTGGCTAAGGTTCAGGAAGAAATTGAGCATTTGAGCTATTTTCTATAGAAATCTACAGCTCAAATCACTGCAGTACAGTATCAGTAGCTTCTGAAATTCACAGCATAACCACGATGGCCCCTCCTAATGTAATGGATTGCAGTATTGTATGTGTTGATGGTGTGTTATCTCATTATCCTTACCTCTGGGACAGGGAGATCAAAGACATTAGAGTAATTCAGAAATGGGGGGAAAATAGAGGCTTCAAAGGCCCTTCCATTGTGCCTGGTTCTACAGTTAAGTAAACCTCGTGGTTTAAATGCTCCATTTGCAGCTAAGAAAGGGGAAGTCAGTATGTATCAGGTTATTCTAAGCAGCATATTCTTTCTTCTAATGTTTAATTCTGCATTTTTTAGGATTCTTTTTCTCATTAATGGAAATATCTAATAGTGGTGATATTTTAACCCTCAAGCATATTGATTTCCTAAAATTTAATTTAAGGTCAGTTGTCTATGGGTTCCTCCCCCACACTTAAAGTGTTTGATTTCATCATTAATGCATTCTTAATATTATTGATGACTATTTTTTTTTCAAAGAAAACCATTATAACTTATACTTTGGTTACTTTTAGAGGAAGAGCGGAAGGAACTCCTTTGTCACACCTTAAGTGATATTTTAGAAAGTGCCTGTTGTGACAACTCGGGATCATACTGCTTGGTTACATGGTTAAGAGGAAAGACAACTGAGGAAACTGCTGGTATTTCCGGGAGTCCCGCAGAATCTAGTTGCCAAGTGGAACATTCCTGTAAGCTACATTTTTGTTTCCTGGAAGCAATTTGTTATACCTTTGTTTTAATAAAACGATTGAAAATTTTAAAGAAAAAAAATAGATTTAAATTTTTTCATAACCTGTCTCTTTTTTAGCCTAAGGTTAATTGATGAGCCTGAGTAGTTTTCATCTCTCTCTTGGTTATTTTAATTGCTGGAGGGGGTTACATTTGCTTTTTTAAAAAAAAATCCAGTTAACTTCTTGATTACATTCTCTTTTGAGCTTTGGAGTTCTCATTTAGAAAGTTTAAAGAACATATTTCTATATACTTTAATTTTAAATACCTTAATGTTTTCTTTAGTATTGGGGGGAGGAACGGATATTTTTTCAACATAAAAAAATTTCTTAAATAGCTTTAGTTGCTTCCTACAGTAAAGATGGGGACTTTTTTTCGTTACGCAGTTTCTTTTCTTTCTGAACTTTTTGGGCGTTGTTACTATATATGAATTATTTTAAGCTAGTTTTAATTATGTTTAATTTTCCCTTCATTTAAGTTTTTCATAATTTGAAGATTTCTTTTTAAAATAAGTAACAGCTATTCTCATTATGAAAAATCTTATAGTCTGTGGCCTTTAGCCTTTGAAAATTCTTATGTAATTGACCTAAAAACTGCCAGAATTAACTAGTAATTCTAGTTAATTCTAGAATTAACTAGTGGTTAATTCTGGTGGTACAGAAGCTAGATAAATGGAGTTGCTTTTTGTTTTTCTTTGCAGGAATTATCTTCTTAGTAAGTGGTTTTTGAGAATTGGTAGTTCCAAGTGCTTATATTGAATAAGTGACTTATTCTACCTATAATGCATTTTACTGTCATCTCTGTGGAAATTGTTCTTAAAGAAATTAGACTGATTTCTAGAAAGTAAATTTTGATTACTTGTGATATACATCTTGCTTTCCCTGTAGGGCTGTCTATGAGGCATTGTCGCTTCCTTGAGCTAAAGTCTTTGTGATGTCAGTATTTTCTCTCCTACCTCTGCAGTTACAATGACAAATTCTAATAGCAGTACATCCGCAAGGAACAATTTTTAAAATTTAAACAGTTCAACGACATTTCTTTTTCAGGCCTTTTAAACATAACCTTTCCAAAAAATTAACACATTTTTAGAGTTCATAATACAGTTGAAGAAAATAAGTGGAAAATATTCACAAGGACCATAGTAAAAAAATCATTAAGTATGGTTTTAAAGTATTTTCCAGGTTTTAATGGGTTGCATGTAAGCATGTTTAATAATTTCATTAAGGATATTAAACTTTTCACAGGAATAGTTGAACTAATTAAAGTTCTTTTAAAGATTATGTACTTAAAGCCAGTCTCTATATCAAAATGTAAGAAAATAGTAAGATCTTTTTTTGTAACATTTTTCATCAGTGTCTTGGCATGTACTTTGTGCTTCCTATGGACTGTGCTGTATATTCTGTAGTGATAGGTTAAATGGCCTCATAATGCGTTAAATTTGTTACTTCAGTTACTGATTCAGGTAGGCATATTATATTGAATTCTTCTCCAAAAAACATATTTTAGTAATTTTCCAATTTACTTTGCCTCATTTTAAAAATGGACATAAAACCGTATTTTAAATATGTTTTTAATATTGTATAAATTTGAAACGTTTTGTTAACTGAAAATTTGAGAATTTACCTTAGATATTGACAAATGAAATGAACTTATATTAAATTTTTTATTCCATATAACAATCTGTTTTACCTGTTCTTTCCTCTATTCCCAGCTATGTTCTTTTTTTTGTGTTGTATATTTTTCCACCATCCTGCCTGCTAAGCTTTTTATTTTGCTTGCCTCTTTTCTCTAAATTATTATCTTTATGTCAACTTTCATAGTATGTGCCCCGTAACATTACTTAGATAATTAGGCACAGAACAATTAGTACAGTTTGGAAAAGGTTAGGTAGAATTTTTATTTTATCCTGAAATTTTAAATGCAAAGTATTTTCCCCCTTGTCAGTATTACATTCCATACAAACATGAATTTCATTGGCTTGTGTGATGTGTATAGTTTTGGCTTTTGGTAACGCACACTTGTTTGCAGTAGTAAATACTCAGGTTCAATTTCAGTTTGTTTCCCACACAAATCAAAAGATTATTTAAGCCATTGGACTGCTAAAGATTTTTAAAAGTACTTTGAAACGTTTGAAAATTAAAACTAGACTTTGAAAGGCTAGCATAATGTGACCATTTAAATTGTAAATTAAGGTTTTTTTTATTTTGAATTCATACTGAATCAATTTCTAACTCTCTACTGAGCATTAATACTTGAAAGTACTAAGATTTGCCTTATAAATATACATATGAAATTGTTCACTATCATAAATTAAAGTAGGCATTTTGTTCCACGTATGATATCTTTAAAGACGATCTCTGGGGAGCCAAGACTCAATGGGTTGAAATCTCTGCTCTGCTGTTTATTGCTGTGTGCACTTGAAAGGATTCTTCACTGTGCCTCAGTTTCCTCTTCTGTAAAATGAGGATAATAGGGTTGTTATGAGAATTAAATGAGGTAAGGCCTGTAGAATATTTGGAAAGGGGCCTGGCACTTACAAAAGTGCTAAATAAACATTTCCTTTTATTTAAATGCTTTCTTTGACTTCCTTTGATTTTTTAAAAAATTTATAATTGTACTGATTTAATAAATATAATCTAAATAAATTACTGAAAACTTCTCAACAGTTAATGAATTAATAAGGAAACAAACTTAAACCTGCCGTTGAACCTGTGTAGTTCCAAAGTGCAATGCATTTTTATACACATTTGTTTAAAAATTAAACAGTAAGCCTAAAGATTTTATGTTATAAAGAAGGAAGATTAGCTATGATGATTTTACTTGAATTTATGGATTGAAAGATTATATCAAAGTGCAGGACACATTACAATGATGTGTGAAGCACACTGATTGCCAATCATTTCTCCTATTTTATAAACTAGCATAACTGAATTGAAAAGAAGTGTTTATTGTTTAATCACACTCTGCATTCTCAGTGTTATATTCATTTAGTTATAATCATGGTAACTCAGATGTTGAAATATAACTTTATGTTATAGCGAAGTTGAAAATAAACTGAGACTTTCTTTAAAAGAGTAAGGAACGAGGGAAAATTTTGATTGCTTGAAAGTATTTACAGCCTGCTGTGTGTATCTTGTGTCATTTATTTGCCGTGTGTAGTGCTGAAAAGTGTCTTTTATGTATAGCTGCCTTGGCTGTCGAAGAGCTTGGCTTTGAGCGATTTCATGCATTAATTCAGTAAGTAACACTGGAACATTTAAAATACTTAACCTTTGGACACATTGCCATTTAAGCTTATTCATACTGTGGAAAGGTACTTAGATTTATATGCTTGAAGACTCCTTTGTTTTCAAATTTCAAAAAAGAATTTGTACATGTGTACTTAAATTATTCAGATTCCTAAATTAACTATAGAAATACACTTTTTATAACATTGAAAGCTTTTTTACCATTACAATGAAAAAAATCATTTTAGCCTAATGTTTCGCTGTCCTGAGTGAGTATAAAGATTTCTAGGATAAATATTTGAATTATTTGTTGTTTGCCAAAAATGCTTTCTATAATAATGTTTGCTAAAAGTGCCATATTTTCATTAGAGCATTTAAACTTTTTACTACAAAATGAAAGGTAAAGATAGCTATGTTGACAGAATTAAGGTGGCATTTGATTTGCAATATATTATTGATTTCTTTTAAAAGAAGCAACAAATGTACACTTTATCTCTGGTGTCAGATATTTATTAAATAATTTTCAGGCTTTAAAAAATCAAGGTTTTTTTGTTGTTGTTCTGAAACACGTCTTAGAAGAGGGCCAGCAGCGCCACTTCATTCCTTAAATAACTGTATAATGATTGAAGGATTTATCTATGCCAGACAGTTCACTAAGAGATGAAAAGGGTCTCTACCAAGTAGGCATTCTGTCTTAATGGGATATGTTATATATAGTGACAGTTGTCAACAACAGCGTTTACTTTTAATGGCTAAATTTGTATTTGAAAATTGGGGACACGTAGAAAAATCTCCTGTTTGTATACATTTTAATGTATCAGACAATTAAGAATGTTCCACTTATAGATGTAGTAAATCTCATGATGGTACTAATACTTTATTCTTTTTTCCCCCAGAAAAAGATCATTCGGAAGTTTATCAGAATTAAAAGATGCTGTCTTGGATCAGTATCCAATGTGGGGAAACAAATTTGGAGTATTGCTTTTTCTGTATTCTGTGTTACTGACAAAGGTTTGTTTAAAATGATGCTGCTTCTGGCTTTTATTAGTTTGAGTTTAGTATATGTTTCCTGTCATGAGGAAAAAATGTATCCTTGATGCTGATTCTAACTTTCAGAATATAAACCTCTTATGCTGATGACAGCTCTCTTTTCCTGCTACTCACTTTTTGCTTCACCACTTTCTAACTTACTTTCACCCCTGATCTTATGGACTGCAGAGGTTATCAGTAATATTCTTCTTAAATGAAATGCACTGTTCTTCTGAATTTTACTTTCTTTGCTGTTAGCAATATCTGGAAATTGACCCCTTAATCCCTTCTGCAAGCTCTTTCTAACCACCATCCCCTTTCTTAACTTATCTAATAAATCATTGTATTAAGTTCTCTTTCTATAATGTCTCAGAATTACTTTTTGTTTATATCTTCTTCTCCATCTTTACCTCCTGGTTCTTTGTCTCCTCCTCTAAGCTTTTATTCTAGAAATTTCAGTCTTTGGATCCTATATGCTGCTGCTTTTTATGGGTATTTTATTCTCTCCATTTACTTTTACGTGGTTAATTCCAACATGTACAGTATCAGTCTTGCCCTTTTTCCCCAAGTACCAATCTCATATCTTAGTAGTCTGTTAGTCTCAGTCTCAGTTATCCTACTAGATTTACCATGTCTAAAATCAAACTTCTTTCATTTGACAAATGATTATTGAGCATTGATCTATCCTAGGCACTGGACTTAACAGTGTGGGATACAATTCTTTTTTAATGGTTCCTCTTCGGTGTTGTAAGGAAAAAAAAATGATTGCTTTCATTACGGCATTATGTTTCACTGTTCATTGTATGCACAAAGCATGATGGGAAAATAGTAACAGTATGCCTAAGTTTATTTGGTGGAATCAAGGGCACACCATATATAGTAGGGACCATTTGATGGCTGAGTAAAACTTTTCTAGACAGAAAAGCTGTGGGAAGATTTTTCAAGCAATAAGAATAACAATTATGAAGGCATAATGAATTGAGGATACAACACATGTCTGGGGAACCATAGTAGTTCTGTATTTCTGCAACATAATACTTCAGAAAGACAACTGTGGAAGATGAGACTGTTACATAAACATGTAAGGTTTAGAATATGAAGATCCTTGTATAGTATGCAAAAATACATTAGATTTAATGAGGCCAAAATTAGGACAAAACAAACATTTTCAACAAGGGAGTAACAAGATCTTTTTGTTGATAAAAGATTCCTTAAATTGGGATAAGAATTGTACTGGAGGGAGTTGGTGTGTGGAGTATACATCTATAGTCAGGAAAAGTGATTATTGAAATAGGTGAACCTAAGCCAGGGCAGTGACCGTGGAAATGGAAAAGAAATGGAGCGTATTTAGAAGCATGTTTTAAACTTAGAAATTTGAAAACATTTAGGAGGATGTTTAAGAGAAAGGACCAAAGTACTTGGTCGTTGGTTAGAAGTGCTAAATACCAGTGGTGGCTGTATCTAAGATGACTGGTTTCTTAGGCATTCATCGTGACTTTTCATAAGTCTGCCAGGTTTTTAGGCTCAAGACTTTTGATACCTCAACTGTCTCTTGTCCTTTGCAGCCAATAAACCATCATGTCTATAGTCATTCTTCCTTGAACTGGTCTTTGAAATGATTTCCCCTCCCTCTCCGGTGGTTATATCACTTGTTCATAATATTCATTTTGCCTTTATCATAGCCCGCTTTGTACTGTTTTTTACAAGGAAGGCAAGTACAAGATCTCATACACATTTGTCACATCCTACATATCTTTACGCAATCATTAAAGATTTTGATCATTGATCAATTGTCTCTTTAATCCTTAGAAATAGCCTATATAATCTGGTAGAACCAATGGTTAGAGTTAGATGAGTAGCTCAATGAATGCAGGTTATCTTTGTCATTTTTGAGTTGATGAAGTTGAAATGCCTAGGTCTTCTTTAGTTATCTAGTATTTAGACCTTTTGGGATTTGGGCACCCTTTGGGAGGATTAAAAATATTAGAAAATTGGTTTTCAAGAAAATAAGAAGCTTCCTGCCCTCCTAGTTTATACTTTGGTCAGTACATATTTGAATTACCAATATTTGTGAGAACACACAATCAGAAGCAAACCTTCCATTTTCTTATGTATCGGTTATACCTTTTGTGTATTTAAATTTATATCTCTTATCAACACTCGTTTGTATGTTTTTTATACCAATAAGCTTTTTAAATGACCTAAGAAAATATATCAGATGCCTTAGCAGGTTTATTAGTTTTGAATTTAGCTTGAAGTTAAATGAATATTAACTTTTGGATTAATTTTCTCCTTCCTCCTCTTGAAACTTAAACTTTCTCTCTCTGTCCCTTTAACCAACATTAGATCTATTACCTGCATTCTTTATATAGAGTCCACGGAAGAAAATAAAAAGATATTCTCGGTGAAACTGCTTCCCATTATCATCTTAAATGCACCCCTGATTCAAATCTGGGTAATTCTTTGGCAGAAAAGTTACTTAAATAATTGTGTTTTATTATTTTGTAGTATGAACTGGTCAACTTTTAAATTATAATTTTCATTTTTAGTTTTTAAAATAAGCCAAGGATATTTGCTTTCTTTAGGGCATTGAAAACATAAAAAATGAAATTGAAGATTCAACCGAACCTTTGATAGATCCTGTGTATGGACATGGCAGGTAATTACTAAAATCTATTATCTTCTATATGGACTTTAATTTTTAAGAATTTGACTTAGAATAAAATACTATGGCATCAGATAATTTTGCTTGTCATTGTTAACAGTATAAAGTCTATAAATTTGAGCAGTCTTGTGTTTTATGCATTGTTTGCCTTATGTATGAACTCTTAATTTCCACTTCAGGTTTATGTATGCATTGTATTTATTGTAGCAAATATTTTGTTTTAAAATGGTTCCAGGGGTATTATAACAACTTCTGCTTGATGTTCCACTTGTAAAATGGATGTAAATAGATGAAATTTATTCATTTTGACTTAGAAATAAGTATATCCTTACCTATTTATAAATGCTTTCCTGCTTGGGAGAAAATGCTTTCCTGCTTGGGAGAAAAAAACAACAACAATTTTCTTATTTTCCTCTGAAACTACCCTCTCTGTCAATTTTTTTTATAGCTATTTCTATTAAAATTGATAAAACAGATTAACTCAGGCTAAAAAATAAGTACTTCTTTTTAGGACTTTCTGCCTCAGAGGTTCAAATTCACATATGCTCCATCAAACACAAAATAATAATTATATATGTGTTTTTAAAGATGATTATAAGTATTAAGTAAATTATCTATCATTTAGTTTTTTTATCCATTTTAATATGGTATCTTGGATAAAGTTGTTAAATTTATATGAATATATAGAACAATAGATACCATTGTAGTGATTCATTTAGTGACACATTTAGCAAGGCTGTTGTTGAGTTGAGTGTATAAAATGAAAAACATAAGATTTTTCCTAACTTTGTTACTTAAACAACAGAATTTAATGTAAAAAGTCACTACTTTATGCCTTACCACAGGGACCATTTTATTTGAAAATTCATTTATTCATATTTTAATTACTTTTTAATTTTTATTAATAGCCAAAGTTTAATTAACCTCCTACTGACGGGACATGCTGTTTCTAATGTATGGGATGGTGATAGAGAGTGCTCGGGAATGAGTAAGTATAATCTCTATGTGTGTATCTCTTACAATTAATATTTCACTAGAATACAGTTGATCGTTACTCATCTACTTAATGGCTCTGCATCACTTAGAAGTTAAGATAAGTGCTTTATAATACAAGTTTTTACAGTTTTCAAGGTACTATATAACCTGAAGAGCATAGACTTTGGAGGCAAACTTGGGCTCAAATCCCAAATTACTTTTCAAGCCTTTGGTTTTCTCTAGTATAAAATTGGGATTATAGGGCTACCTTCTTTAGCAAAAGTTAAATATAGATCTCTTGATATATGTATATAAACTGAATATATACTTAGGCAGTGGTATGAATAAGTCTGGAACACTGTTGCATTGTGCTTAAAATTAAGGAGAATTATAAATGTATTTTTAGAGATGGTTATAAATATTAAGTAAATTATCAGCATGAGTATCATTTATTTCTTCATCCATTTAAATACAATATCTTGGATAAAGTTGTTAAATTTATATGAATATATAGAATAGTAGATACCATTGTGGTGATTCATGTGGTGACATATTTAGCATGGCTGTTGTTCAGTTGAGTGTATAAAATGAAAAATGTATTGTGATTTGAAATATCTACTTTGAGAATCTAGTGGTTTTTCTTGTATTAATTTTAATGTACAGAATTTCCTTTAAGATGCTGGGCAAATTTAATGTTAAACCACCATCCCCTCTACCACTACCTCCATTGCTGGTCTCAATTATTATTTTCCTATTACTTTTCTATGTTGCCAGGGACATTGAAGTGAAATACCTTTGGCCAGTCCATCCAGTTAAGAACTGATATATAGCTCTGAATAAAATGCTCTTCAGCTTATTACTGAGTCTGTCTAAATTCATGTATTTACTCATTTAACTTATATTGAGTAACTACTGTGTACCTCCCATTGAAGTAGGTAGCATAACCCAGGAAGTTCTGTAGTCCTTATACTTCACAGGGAAATTTATTTCTTCTATAATTATATAAAACTCACCAAATGACCGAAGCAAATATTTTGATTGAGAAAATAATAGTTTTGATTTTTGTTCCCATTTAAATGAGTAAGCCTTGATCTTAAATTTGAGTTTTTCTTAACTAACAGAAACATGATAGGATATAACATTGAGGGGGAAAAGAATCAGTAAAAATTACGTAATTTCAGAATGAAAAAGTACCTCAGCGTGATCCAATCCTTTATTTTACTGTTTCAGAAATGTAAGAACTACCCGCCTTCCCTACATTAGATAAATACCGTATTTCCCCATGTATAAGACGCACCCTTTTCCTAAAAATTTGGAGTCTAAAAACTGGGTGCATCTTATACAGTGGTCGTAGATTTTTTTTTACCTGCATTTCCCGCTTTTTTCGTGCTTGTTTTTGCGCTCATACAACCACTGTATAAGACGCATCCAGTTTTTAGATCCCAAATTTTTCGAAAAAGGGTGTGTCTTATACATGGGGAAATACGGTATATGGAAATTATTCTCTTCATGATGAAGTTAGAATGAAAACCTAGTTTTGCTAATTTGGGGTAAAGATCTAATTTTAAACAGTAAAATTCACAGTAAAAAAATCTGCACACGTTATCTTCTCAATTTTTTGTGAGTCCTTCCTCTTCATCAACCCTCATCCTCACTGATAGCTGAAAGCATTTAGTCCTGCCAGTTAAAGATTAATATGCAGGTTTCTCACTCTTGATGGCTTCTACACACCTCTTCCTCCTTCCCGATGGTTTCTGGGCCCTGATGTGTCTTATATCATCTGAGGTAATTAGGGAAAGAATGTCCGGTTTCTGCCAAACTTTGGCTGAGGTATCTCATCCCACTTGGCCTTTGTCCTTGCTACTCCTATGTGCTGTGGCTCGTAACTCTTTCCACCTGGACTTTTGTGCATTGCTCTGACTTCTGTACTAGTTATCACAGTCCTTTCTACACATTCTGCAGGTGCTCCCAGCCCTCTCCTATTCCCAGAACCAGAATATTTCTCCCTAGTTTCCCTCACCCAGCCTCCCATAGGCTTTTTTCTTGCCCTGTGCTACCTTTACAGAATATTAGTCAAGTATTCAAGTTTTGGTTTTTGATATGTACAAATTCATCCTTTTCTGTTTCTTGAAATAGCTTTCAGAGCTTTTGACGTGCTGTGGATTTATTTTCAGATTAGTTTGAATATCAAAACTAAGCAATGGCTTTGAAATAATTATTTTGAAAAAGAAAGTAGACGGTATATTTCTTGCATTTTCCCTCAGTCATTAGAAATGTTGGCTTGAAGTTGAATCTATTTTCAGTCACCAAACTTAAAATAAAAATTCATACATTCATTCAGGATTTATTCGATGTTTTTCTGCTCTGCCAATATGGGAGGAGGTTATACTCTATGTGATATACAAAAGAAAAATTTAATTAAAGAGTAAGAATTTCAAAATCTTTAGGCAAGCCACTTTACTTCTCATGATTTCCGTTTCCTTATATATAAAAGAGATGTTGTAAAGGTGAAGATGAAATTTCTAAGATGCCCTAACTTGCCATAAGAACTCAGGTTTCCCTCAAAAGCCTACACACTTAGTTTGGGGAAATAAGGACATGCACACAAATAGCTGTAATGCAAGGTACAATGAAGCGTGTTGACATAAAGTATTCTAGAAGGTAAGGGGAAGGAGGAATCTTTCCCTATATGTTTATGTTGGGGTGAGGGGAGAGACTTCAAGTAGGATTTAACATTCTAATTGGGCCAGATGGAATGAGCAAGAGGATGTTTTGGGAGAAAAATATAGGCTGTGTTTAGGGACAGGGACGCAAATCAGTCTGATTGGAGTAGTGGCTCTGAATCCTGACTACATATTATCACTTGGAGAGCTTAAACATATGTCAGTTATCAGGGCCCAGCTGAGAATAAATAAATGAATAAATTAGAATCTTTAGGTGGTGGGACCCGGGCGTGGTAATTTTAATATTTAATATCCCACCTGTATGATTCTAACGTACATCCAGGTTTGAGAGGCAATGGATAAGAGCATTGGATCTGTGAAGGAGACTAAGTAAGAGGGACAGTCATAAATAAATGTGGGGTTGCCTAGCAGCAGAGGATCTTAAATACTAAGAAGTTTAAGCTTTAGTTGACAAACATTAGGAAGAGAGTCACTAAAGATGTTTGAATAGCAATAACATAAGACTTATAAAATGAGAACATTAATCTGTCAGTTTGTAAAATGTGTTGGCATGGGATGACCTGTCAAAAGCACATAGCCTAGACAAGTGAGAGGTAATGAGATGAAAATAGGCAGGGCAAGGGAAGAAAAAGAGATCAATTGGTATTTATGTACTTAGTGTTGAGGATTGTGTTTTGGATATGTATCTTCTTAACCTCAATATATAGTTATAAAAACGGGGGCTCAAATAATTGAGTAACTTGCCCAATGTCGAACAACACAGGCGTAACTGCTTGTGACCACGCCCAGGGCCTGTGCTCATTGGCGATAGCACGTTCTCCTGCTGGCCCACCGCCTCTGTGTGGGTGAGGATGGGAGAGGAGGTTTGTAGAGTTTAGCAGCTAGTTAGATATATGAGGGAGAGGTGCAGAAAACCAGTGGGTTTTCAGATAAAGCTTATTGAAGAAACGGACACACAAAAGAGACATGGCAACTTGGCTTAAAGTGCTGTGTGTGTTTTGGCAGTAGAAAAAACAATCTTTGCCCTCAAGTGTTTCATTTTCTTTAAAGAGCAAGAACAACTACTGATGATTAAGAATGCTCATTATGCAGCTGTGGCAAAAATTTATTTAACACTGTGCCAAGCAGTGTTCTTAGTACTTAATGACTATAGATATGTTTTTCCATTTACTCACTTCATATGAAAGGCATAGAACACAGGCACAGAGTGGTTAGCATCTCACTTCATTTCATGCAGCTTAGTGAATAGCAGAGCTGAGGTTTGAACCACAGTAGTCCGACTCCATACAACCAGCATACTTAACCATTATATTATAATATACTGCTGCTGTGCTACACTTAACAGAATCTTGAGTGCAGTAATAAATATGTGAGATGATTTGGAAGAGTTTATCTTAATAAATTTCACAGTAGCCCTAAGAGGTAATTTTCCTTGTTTGTAGACAGAAACTGAGAGTGAGCATTGAATGCAAAGACTCTTGTCTATGACACAGTTAATGAATGAACTGTGCTACCTATCTCTTTGAAGGAGAATGAGAGCTAAGAATAGGCTATGAATTGAGCAATTAGCAAGATCTTTGCTTTCAAAGAGCCACTGAGATGGAAGCCAGGTCATAGGGAGTAAATATTTTAGCTTGGTAAGCAAGCACTGGTGAAAGGGTGGATAGAGAAGAGTCCTCTGTCTGGTCATAGTAAGGCCAAGAGATGGTCTACATTGTTTTTGTTTTAAGGGATAGAAGTCACCTAAATTGTCGAAGGGAAGGGAACCTCTTTTAATAGAAGAGATACTAAATGGGCTCAAGACTAGCATATTAACCTTGGAAAGATGCACAGTTCTTCTCAAAGAGGAAGAAAGAATGTGGAGAGAAAAGAAAAAGGCATTTCGAGGTGCGAAAAATTTTAATTGGGAGAACTCTTGAGATTTTGAAGTTTGCTGAAAAGGTGGCAGGGGTAAAGTTAGAGGCATATAAAAAGGAGAGAAAGGGTTTGAATCAACTGCTTTAAGAAGGAATATAAAAAAGGATTATGAGAGAAAATTTTAAATGTGTAATCAATAATAGAGTTGAGATGAGGTGACGTAAGATTTAGAGTGGAACCAACCAGTAAAGCTTATGGTTGGGTTTTTTCCAGCCCTGATGATGTATCTGGCCAGTGGGAGAGAAAAATGGATACTATGAGTTAAACCCAGGAGAAAAGGCCAAGAAGGTTCAAATGAAAGATATAGGCGGCAGTGTTCTCACCTTTATTTATGAAGGATATCGATGCTTCATCTGTCATATATAATAAACATTTTTTCCCAGTCTGTCACTTACCTTGAGTTTATTTATAATGAATATTTAAATTGTTTCCATTTGGGGCTGTTACAGACAATGCTGCAGTAAACATTTTTGGATCTTTCTGTGCATATTTAAGTAGTCCTATAGGATAGATTCCTAAAAGTAGTGTGTATGTTAAAAATTTAGGCATGTGTTAATTTTTTTTACCCATAGGTCTATTGAGATATAATTCACACATCATACAAGTCATCCATTTAAAACATAGAAGTCAGTGGTGGTTAGTATGTTCTTAGAGTAGTGCAGACATCAATTTTAGAACATTTTTACCACCCCAAAAAGAGCCCTTGTACCCATGAACAGTCACTCCTCATAATTTCCTCCCCCTCAGCCCCTAGCAACTATTAATCTACTTCCTGTCTATAGATTTGCCTATTCTGGACATTGCTTATAAATACAATCATATAATATCTGGTCTTCTGTGACTGGCTGCTTTTACTTGACATAATGTTTTCAGGGTTTATGTTTTAGCCTGTATCAGCACTCCACTCCTTTTTATTGATGAATAATATTCCATTATATGGTTTATACCATGTTTTATTTATTCATTCATCAGTTGATGGCCATTTGACATCTTTCCATTTGGCCATCATGAATAATGTGGTTAGGAACATTTCTGTACAAATTTTGATAAGGATATTTGTTTCCATTTTCTTTGGTCTCTACCTAGGAGGGAAAAATTCTGAGACACATGGTAACTCTATGTTCAACCTTTTGAGGAATGCCTGTTAAAGTTTGATAGATAATGCCAAATTTACTTCTAAAATTTACTTTACCAGCTGCAAAAGTATAAACTTACGCATCCAACATCGTTTGACAGTTGCTATTTTTCTGCATCCTGCTCAACACTTAGAACTATCCGTCTTTAATATTTTGCCAGTTTGTTAACAAGTGATAGCCTATGTTAATTCACATTTCTCTGCTTCCTGGTGACTTTGTGCTTGATTATTTTTTTGTGTGTTTGTCTATTTTTAGTTTTTCTTTTTCTGGAAATTACCTCTTTTGTTTTGGCATTTTTGGCCAGGGGTTATTTTCTTTTATTCACAATTTCTAGGAGCTCTCAGTTCTTATGTATAAATTCTCTCAGTTCTTGCATTTTAAATCTGTGTTGCAAATATTTTCCTTCATTCTATTCTGTCTCTATTAACTTTGCTAATGGTATCTTTTAATGTTTAGCTCTTTGTTACTTTTTCCCAAAGAATTACCTAATATCCTAACTCCAGTCAATTCTCCACAAATATGAAACGTCTACTTTATCAAATAAATTTTCTCATTTTGTATGAATCATTCTTGGACTCTTCTATTCCACTAATCTATTTGTGAGTGCTTATGCCAAATCAAAACTGTTATATAGTTTTATAACATACTTTGATATTTGTTAGCACATGTTTTCTAAACTGTACTTTTTTAAAATTGTCATAGTCGTTTCTACATTATCTATTCCAATTGAACTGCTTTTCAGCATCAGTTATAACAAATCTATTAGGATTTTGATTGAGGTTACATTAAATTTCTAGATTATTTTAAAGAAGTGACATCTTTACCATATTAAGGCTTTCCACCTAGATTTGTTTTTTATGTCTTTTAATGAAATTTATATATTGCTGATCATATAGTTCCTGAAACCATGTACTTTATTCTACCATTAAAACTATCTTGTGCTTCTGCAATAGATTAGAAATAAAACTACAGTAGAACTAACTACTTAATTTCCTTGTTGCCCACCCCCTCTGTCCATTATAATGGCTAACATCATATTTTTAAACTAAATCAGATCATGATGCTCTCTTACTTAAAACCTTCAATGGCTGGTTAAAATAAACTCTAAACTCCTTACCTAGGCTCTGAAATCCTTTTGTGGTCTGGCCAATTTACCTGCCATCTGTGTTCATTTTGTACAACTACATGAATTTTGAGCTGACGTTTTCTTTGATTTTGTTTTTCTGTAGCTGAGTTTTCCCATGGTCTCTTTTCTGTTTTAAAGGAATCCCCCAGTATTTGTATACTCTGTTTTTATATGTATTACACATGCGTTGTTTTGTATGTTTATTCGATGAATATTTTTATTTTGTTTTCATTTTTTTGTGATTAAAATAGTCAGCTCTAGTAAACCAGAAACCCAGAAAAGTATTTGGTTTCTCAGAGTTTGTGTGAGAAAAGATCAGAAGTACTTATTTTCTCCAAATTTTATTAGTTGTAAAACTATATTTAATTAGCTAGAAGTAAGTTGCCAGATAAAATCTATGAGATTCCCAGTTAAATTTGAATTTCAGATAAACAGTGAATAATTTTTAGTATAAGTATGCCCCATACAGTATTAGAAATACATTTAAATACTAAAAAACTTTTTTATCTGAAATGTAAATTTAATTGTGCATCTTGTTCTT
Source organism: Hipposideros armiger (assembly GCF_001890085.2). Classification (NCBI taxonomy): domain Eukaryota; kingdom Metazoa; phylum Chordata; class Mammalia; order Chiroptera; family Hipposideridae; genus Hipposideros; species Hipposideros armiger. The sequence goes on from NW_017732194.1 coordinate 193,295, forward strand.
TTTCTTGCTAAATCTGGCAACCCTAGCTAGATGCCAACTCTAGCAACAACTTCTTAGGAATCCAATCAACAACGCTGAGTGGGTTTAAAACGCTCCTCAGTTTCAGAAATACATTTCACAAAGATTATGGCTCAAATTGCTTGTACCTTTACCTATAAGTTAGGTAACCAAGCCTTCCTTGGTATTTTATTGCTTTTTATTTTAGCTATTCTTACATTCTGATAAAGAAAAAATCGTTTTTGGGTTTTTTTTCATGTTTTTATACTACAGTTTCTTTACCTTACTTACTCTAGGACCCTACATGGTTTCATCCCAGCTAATTTTTTCAGCCATCGTGAACCTATGCTTGAACAAAATTATGCTTCTTGCTTCCATTTCTTTGTTCATCCTACTCCTTGTGCAGGCCTCTATCCCTCTCATCTGTCTGTTCAATCCCTCAATGCCCACGTCATATGTTGTCCTTCCAAGGAGAGCTCCCTGATTCTCACAGCTAAAAGGGATCTTTTTTTACCTGAGCACCTTATTCTCTGTTGTAACCTACTGTTTTTATTTGGGGGGTGAGGTGAATTTTTTTTTAATAGAACAAGGAACATTTAACATGAGGTCTACCATCTTATTAAATTAAGATACCATATAAGTATACATAAGAAATTGTACAACTAATCTGTAGAGTTTATCAGTCTTGCATAACTGGAACTTTGTATCTGTTGAATAGCAATTCTCCATTTCCTCCTCCTCCCAGCAACCACCATTCTACTCCGCTTCTATGAGTTTGACTATTTCAGATGCCTCATATAAGTGGAACCATGCAGTATTTCTCCTTCTGTGACTGCCCTATTTCACTTAGTATAATGCGCTCGAGGTTCATTCATGTTGCCACATATGATAGGATTTCCTTCTTTTTTAAAGCCAGAATAATGTTCCATCATGTGTGTATACCACAATTTCTTTATTCATTCATTCATTACTGGACATCTAGGTTGTTTTGACATCTTGGCTACTGTGAATAGTGCTGCAATGAGCATGGGAGTGCAGATATCTCTTTGTGATCCTGATTTCAATTCTTTTGGATTAAATACCCAAGTGGAATTGCTGGATCATCTGGTTGTTCTATTTCTAATTTGTTGAGGAACCTTTATACTCATTTCCTTTTCAGCTGCACCATTTTACATTCCCACCAACATCGTACAATGGTTCCAATTCCTATACATCCTCATCAACACGTATCTTTTACTTTTTTTATAATGTCCACCCTAACAGATGTGAGGTGATCTCTCATTGTGGTTTTGATTTGCGTCTCTGATGATTAATGATGTTGAGTATCTTTTCATATACTGTTGGCCATTCCTATGTATTCTTTGGAGAAATATCTATTTAAGTTCTTTGCCCAGTTCTTAACTGGGTTATTTGTTTATTTGCAACTAAGTTATAAGAGTTCCTTATTTACTTTGGATATTAACCCCTTATCAGATATGTGGTTTGCCAAGAGGGTCTTGTCTTCTTCATCTTCATATTCCTACACCATGTTTTAGCATTGTTTTTTTTCAATACTTGGCACTCAGGGTGTGTTTGTTAAACTTAATGCAGCTATTTGGTTTCCAAGTCAGCATCAAATTGGAAAGGCCCGAGAGGGACTTATCTAGACACCCTATGATAGCAGTGAAAAGTGATAGTTGAGAATGGGGAAGAGTATAAAAATGCAAACTCAGGAATATAAAACTGCATGCACACACATTCACTTATGAAGCAAATAAGGGTTGATAGGGATCTGTCATAATTAATCTTAAATACTAGGCTAAGAAAATGAAGTTAGAAAATTATAAATATAATGACAATTATTGGAATTTTCTGCAAATGTAAATAAACTTTTTTGAGACATATTGAGAAAAGTCTTGTATAGGTAAATTCTATAAGTTGTAATATGTGAGAATATTATAGCCTCACTAATTACAACTTTGTACAATAATATTCTTTTTTTTTTTTTTA
>NW_017732194.1:195955-197110 GCF_001890085.2 Hipposideros armiger
ACTATTCTAGACATTTGTTTAAAATTCCAAGGAAAAAGATGATGTAGTATCTAATCGTAACACTAGGTGGTGGTAACTGCTTTTAGAAATTAAAGTGAATGTTTCTAACATGTGTATTCTTTTTTGAACATTTGATGCTGCTCACATTTCAAAAGGAGAGCAAATTTGCAAAGCTATCCAGTAGCATTTCTACCTCCTTTGCTGCTCACCCCACTCACCTTTTCTCCTTTGAATGCTTATAATCCAGGGATTCTCAAATCTGTTAGTCTCATGCCCTTTACACTCTTAAAAATTACTGCACATCATTAAAAGCTTTCAGTTATCTGAGTTATAAGCAAATAATGATCAGTGTTTTTCTAGTTAGAAATTGACTGAGAAATTTAAAAAGATGTATGTATTCATTTTAAAACAACAATAATATACTCAGTATTTGTTAATATAAATATTTTTAATAAAAATAACTATTTTCCAAAACAAAAAAAAGATTAGTAAGAAAAGTGACTTTGTTTTCATTTTTTTTAATCCCTTTACTGTGTAGATTATTAGTAGACAGCTGGATTTTCATATTTGTTTATAAATTCAATCTGTTGGAATATGATATCATTTAGCCTCTGGAAATTTTCACTCTATACTCATGAGAGTGTAAGAGTAAAACGGCAATCAATTACTTTTTATGAAAATCATTTTAATTTCGTTACAGTCTCTCAAAGGGTCTTGTGAACCCCTAAGAATCCAAAACCACAATTTAAGAACTATTGCTATAGCTCCTCTATGCCTATAAGAAGCTGGTGAAGAACTATATGTATGCGTGCTAACTATTAATTTTGAATTTACAAATCCAAAAGGTTAAACCACCAGTTTTTGGCGTATACCATCTGGATACATAGTAAAATATTTACAACAAAAATGACTAAGTGTTGATATTATTACATTAATATGATAAGAAAAGCATAATATCCCAATAGAAAAAAGGACAAAAGATGACCAGCTGGTAAAAAGGATGCAAAGTTATGTATACATTATGTTTACAGTGGACATAATTTATAACAAGAAAAAAAAATGTTTTTTAGAAATATGTAATCCTAACGGTGCCTCGGTCCCAGCTTATGTAAAACCAAACTCATGTTCTCCCTTCATACCACTCCAGAACCTACT
>NW_017732194.1:198360-207191 GCF_001890085.2 Hipposideros armiger
GAAGTTTGTTTCTTTTTGAGGGTGGGGGACAGAACCCAGTACAAAATAATTTATGAAGATAGAGACATTTACTATTGAAAATAAATCTATTTTTTGGTAAGCTGGGGAAAAAGAATATACTGTTTTTTCCTTACCAACTAACAGTATGCTTCACTGAAATAACGGGTAGTACTATATCAGGCAAAGAAAAAGAATCTGCTAAATGCCTGAAATTCTAACTTTTGTCCATCTGTAAAACGATTTCACACTAAATAAAAAAAAATTTAAAAATCCAAGGATTTCATAGCATCAAGCTCTTTCACACATGGGCTAAAATTAGGAACTGCCACAAAACTTTCATTTATTGGTATTTATTTCATTGCTTTCCTACACAATCTGAAATAACTATTGGATATTCTAAACACTTTTATATGGCTTTTAAGTCATTAATAGTTTGCATTTAAGATGGCCTCATTTTGGAGGAAGGGAGGAAGGAAGGGAGGAAGGAAGGAGAGAGACATAATTTTCTTTTCCATTTTAGAATGGTGGTTCCATGGCAATGGTTCCGATGGTGGTGATTATTTTTAGTAACAATAACAGTTCCTTCCTCCCTTCCTTCTTTTTTTTCTCCCTCCCTTCCTCCCTTCCTTATTTTTTTTTTTTTAGCCAGCATTCCTCTTTTATGACAACACTTAGAAGGGGTGATATGGGTATGATAATCAAATAGGTTTCATCCTGCCCTCATTCATTAGTAGTGATCATGTTAAATAGTAGCAACACTTTTCTTTCAGTGACTCTAATTATACAAGCCAAAGCTATTCTGAGGCAGCCTGGCAACCAAAGAATCAAGCTACATCCTCTTCTGCACGCGCACACACACACATCCCCTTAAGTGTGTATGCACACATGCAAAAAAGTGGTAACTATATAGAGGTAATGAATGTTAATTCGCTTGATTGTGGTGATCTTTACGCAGTGTATACATATATCAAAACTTCAAATTGTACACCTTAAATATATACAATTTTTATTTGTAAACCATTTTTCAATAATGCTATTTTTTTTAATGTGTGTATGTGTATGTGTTGCAGGGAGACAGGGTATGCAGATGACTTACTTTGAAACTCCCTGCGTGGCTTCTAAGGCCCTAATCATCCGGGTGCTTCCTGTCCCTCCAGAGTTGCATTGCTCTTTGCATTGCTGTGGTGCAGCCATGCTGGCCTGCTGTCCATTTCTTCAGCATGCCAAACCCTTTCCCACCTCATAAGCTTTCACACTTGGTGATCCTCTCTGCCTGGAATACTCCACTCTCCCCTTCAGAGCCTACTTCAAATGGTGCCTCAAACACTTTTCCTTGACCATCCCCTCAGTGGCTCTCTTCAACATTATTTCATAGGAACAATCACTCCTTAATGGTCTTTTTGTTTACTTAACCTTGAATTTGTTTTTCTATTGTCACCCCTAATGAAATGCAGACTCTTTAAAGGCAGGCACATTGTTTCTCTGGGTACTATTAGGTGCTCAATATTTATTGAGTGGATGAGTGGCAGTTTCACCATAAATTTAAGCTTTTCTAAATGTGTGCTTTTGCTTTTTTTGAACCTTTAGGTAAAATGTCTGTTTCCTTCCCAGGGTTGTAGTGGAAAATCAACAGCTGCTGTATATTCTCCTGTTACCATATTGGTCTAGTATTCTAGCAGTAACTGTGGTGTTTATAAGATTTAAAGATTCTATTAGTGACAGGACACAACACACTGATGTTCAGATAGATTAAAGGCAGAATTCTTAGTGACTTACAGCTCCAAACTAGAGAGGGCCCCCAGGCAGGGCCACACAAGAGGTTATATATTATACCTGGGACAGGGCAACAGCAAGCTGTAACCACGGGGGGGGGGGGGGGGGGGCAGCTTGTGTATGGAAATTGGGGTGTAGTTAGCTAGGCTTCATGAGCCCCCGGTGGATTTGTTAATTTGAATAAGTTTTGGTGAGCTCTGGGCTTCAGGGCTGTCCCTCCTTGCCTGGTACCTGGTCCAGGATGATGAGGACGGTACGTAGTGGCCTGGAGTGTGGGAGACCTGTAGCAAAGTAGCTGGGGCCTGGACTTCCTCAGCACTTTTAAGGGAACGGACCAGCCTCTAGCCAGGGCATCAAAACTGGATCAAGGCAGCATTTTTTAAAAGAACTTTATTACACTGTGCTGTTCATCTGTATTTACTGTAGGAATCCTTCTCAAAATCTATATACATTTACTTTTTAACAGATGTTTAGGGACATGGCATTAAGGAAATACTTATGTTTGTATTAGTTTTGTGAATCTGAGCATTTCCCTGTTTGATAGTATAGCGAAGTGCCCTTTAGAAATGAAATTAACATTTCCATGTCATTTTGACCATATATGTTCATTAATACAAATAAAACAATATTTCTCTCTCCTTCCTCCCTCCCTCCGTCTACCTCCCCTCCATCTGTCTCTCTCTCTCTCTGTCTCTGTATATATGTACACATGTGTGTGTGCTAACAAAGAAGGTGACTCTGAGTGCTTTTGACTATGCCCTTTTTAAAAATAGATCTATCACTCACTATTTTAAAGGGTACAATTCAGTGGTTTTTTGGTGTATTCACAACACTGTCGAGCATCACTGCTTACTAATTTCAGAATGTTTTCATCACCCCAAAAAGGTCCTTTGAACCCATTAAGCAGCCACTTAAACCCACTTCTCCCCAGCCCCTGGCAATCTCTGCCTATTCTGGATATTTCATATCAGTGCAATCATACAGTATGAGGCCTTTCGTGTCCGACTTCTTTTTCTTAGCATAATGTTTTCAGTGTTCATTTATATTTTAATATCTATTAGTACCTCGTTTTTTTAAGACAGTTCTATTGTATGAAACATCAGTTTTGTTTATCTGTTTGTCATTTGATGGATGTTTGGGTTGTTTCCACTTATACTGCTATGAATAATCGTATTTTGTAAACGTTTTTTGTAAACATTTTTTCATTTCTTTTGGGCATATACCCAGGAATGAAGTTGCTTGGTCATATGGTAATTACATGCTTAACTTTTTGAGTAACTGACAAACTAGTTTCCGGCAGTGGTTGCACTATTTATGCACCCTTGATTTACTTTTATTGTTATAAAACACTTCATGAGTTCAGCATTTATTTACCCTTTGATCCTACTGTATATAATCTTATCCACATTTTTTACTTCTATCTTGATTAAGCACACACACAAACACACATTATCTAAAAAGCAATCAGACATCTAAACTTTTCACGAGAAGAGGCAGCATGATGTAATGGAAAGCCACCACACTACGAGTCGAAAACCTGCATTTTTTTTTTAATTATGAAATAGAAAACCTGTATTTTAATTCCAGCTTATACTAGTTACCTGTTTGTATTCTGACAAGGCGCTGACCCCAGCTGTTTCTCCGTCTCCTCATGCACGGCACACCTAACATCCCTTCTGCTCTGAAAATGTGATGAGTGCGTTTCCATTTTCTTGGTCCTTTTGCTGTTAGTGCCTGTTGCCCCCAAAGCATCCTCCCTACTCTGCTGGTTGGCCGTTACCATTAGCACATCCCATGTAATTCATCCCTCACATCACAGGACAAAGGTACTCATTTTTCTATCCATGAATACAAAAGAGTGCTATTTCCCACTTCCCTTCTAGCGATAAGAATAAATTCTAACCGGTCCTGCTGGTGGTTGAAAGTGGGGCATCCTATCAGGGCTGTTGGCTGGTTAGGGAAGACTAGTTGGCCCTGAAGGCAGCAAGTGGCGACATGGAATTTCCCAATTCTAGGGAGTTTGGGGGGAAAAAAGAAAGTGCAGCAAATTTCATTGGTAAGGTTATTTGTTTTAAAGTCAAAGTCTTTGTCCTCATAAAAGTGTGGAATTGATTGATGTGAACATGATTAGGTTTTACCAGTCTGTGTTTCATTTGTTGATTTTTAAGCTTTCTTTTTCTCAGTCACATACACACAAATGATGCTTTCAAATTTTTGGTGCTATAGCTTTTAAAGATTAAGTGTATAACTTTGAAGGCAGGTTATAAGTGAAACTTTCTATACATTTTAAAGCAACTTCATATTGTAAAACTTTGAATTTACCTCCTACCAAGGAGAGTCAAAAGAGATTATTATGTTGCCCTGGGTTCTTTGAAGACAGAATGTTCTTAAGGCTTTTCCCTTTACTTATTTATTCATAAATCTCCTGTGTTAATTTATAATTATTTTCCTGATGAAGTAATTATAAAGTTTATAGTTTTAGAGTTTTTGAGGTACCGAGCTAAAATTCTAGAAATGGCCCTTCTGTCTAGGAACTTTACTGAAACCTGAGAGTGATTCCTAGGGCTAAACTGATGATATCTAGCTGTGTTAAATCTGTATTATTAAAGTTCTAATGTAAAGATGCAGCATAAGCTTAGCCCTGATAGTCTTTATTACATTCATTTTTATATTCAGTATTTAACCTTTATGGGTAAGGCATTCTGGCAAAATACATTATTCTATTTAAATACGAATTGGACACTTTAGTTATGTTTCAAATATTCGTGGGCAAATATCTAACAGGCAGTATAACATTTTCATGTATTGATTTTGCTACATTTGTTCTAGGTTGGTTCTTACTTGAAATCTCCAAAATTCCCTATTTGGATTGTTGGCAGTGAAACTCACCTCACCGTATTTTTTGCCAAGGTATGCTTATAGCAGGCTTTATTCCTTTTTTTGTTTGTTTTTTTTTAGTATGACACTAGGCAGTCAAGTAATGTAAGTCCATATTTAGATTGGATCTTTGTGCAAACTTCAGTGTATTCCCACCAACAAGTGGATTGTTCCAAATTCTAAAATATTAATACTGAACATATTGTTATACTGCTCTAGTTTTGGAATCATTTCAATAAAATCTGTCGTGACTTAGTTCTAATTTCCATACCTTTTTCGACTTTAGAGCTTTGACTTTTGTGGGGGGTTTTCAAAATCACTTGTATTATGATAAAAATAATTGAATTTAAAAGCTTTGGATTGCTCTTTTGTAAAGAAGATAAAATCTCAGCTACATGATATAAAATAATTTTAGTTACATCTCCTAGGAAAATATTTTAAAATCTGTTAATAGATTAATGGTATTGAAGTCAAGTGCTCTTTTAAGATGGAATATTTCTTACAATTTGAACATACGAGTATACATGGTTACAACATTGAAATAAGTGCATTTGAATATGTTTGTTTTAAAATTGTGACAACAAAACCTTTTCTAAATCACAGCCTTTAACCATACACACACACACATTTTTTTTTCCTGCAGTTGAGTAGTTCAGACCTTTGGAGTCAGACAGCCTTTGTTGGAAATCCAGCTTCGCCACTTCCTAACATCACTCAGCCTCTTTTCCTACATCTTTTTTTATTTTTATTTATTTTTTTTTTAGCTGAGCCATCCTGCCACCTGTTGGTAGCTCAGCGGCTTCTCAGCTCAGGCTGGGAATCGAACCAGTGACCCTGTTGCTCAGAGCTCACACTCTTGAGTGAGCTCTTAACCAACTGAGCCACTCGGCCAGCCCTTCCTACATCTTTAAAATGGTGATTAATCATAGTACCTAGCTCTTAGAATTGTTATCAGGCTTAAATACAAAATATTTAGCAATACTATTACAAGTTAAATGTCCAGTAAATCTTAGCTTTTGTCATCATCATCATTGTCATTTTCATTATTCTGTAGGCATTTATGGAGCAATGTCAATTGAGCTCTGTAAATATGCAGACATTTTATATCCAAGCATCTAAATGTTAGGTAGGTCGATACAGTCCTGGGAGTGAATAATCCCCACCTTCCTATGAAATACACACTTGTTTCCTACCTGTCCTGGTATTTTTTGTTGTTCTCATAGCACTTGGTCCATTGTTCCTTTGCCCACAATGCATATTTCCTGTTCCCCTCACTGTTTTTTGTATGTCCCGTGGTCAGCAGGGAGCCTTGTCCAGGACAGGAGTACTCTCATGTATCTTCTTATCCCTGGACCTCAACCACATGCAATGAAATGTTGAATAAGAAACGCAAAGTACATAGAAACACAAAAACTCCTGCAACACCAGCTGTAGACCTGATCAAACAAACTCAGTGTATGCTATGTCAGTCAGACAAGGTTTTTCAATCTGTCTTCATTTATTTGCATCACTGAAGCTACTAATAATCCTGATGGGGAAATGCACACACACATAAAGTGATTCTAGAGAATTTTATAGTGCGTTTTAGGTCCTTCAGCTATTATAAATCTTATAAACCATATATATCAAGTACCTTATCTGTCTTGTAAAACTCTTACAATGATACTAATTGTTATTCTGATATTTACCTTTGTATTCTCCGGAACTGGTATGTAGTTTGGCACATAGTATAGGGGAGTCGTTAGTTTAATGACTAAAGCCTTTGTGTGAGTTTTCCACACTTGGGCTTTAGTGACATTTATATCTTCTAAAATATTTCTTTATGACTCGTTCTGAAGCTCCTTAAAAGCATGGGTATTTCCTTTTCAGTGTATTTTAGAACAATTGATTTGGATTGTTTGGACATGTTATCTTTATAAAGAGTTGCAGGTCAAAAATTTTTTCCCTTTGAAATAAAATAATATAAAGCCAGAAGATCACACATAATGGTAAATGCAATTGATAATACTTGATAACATTCATTAGGTCCAGTTTTAATTTTTTCTAAATATAGTAGTTTTTTGTAGTCTTTGCCAAATAGAAAATACTATAAATTGTGCTTTTTTTTTTTTTTACATTAAACAAAATCTAATTCTTTGTTTGATATTTCTAGATGTTAGCAAGTAATTTTGGCTGTGGGCTGCTTTTTTTTTTTTGAGTTTTGCTTTATTTGTTCTTAGTGGGTTTGTTTACTTTATGTTCCATGGCCTGAAACAAATGACATTGTTTTTTTCTCCAGCAGCTTAATGTAAATGTTGTCTTTCTCTCTAAAGCTGTTATGTTTGTCTAGATATGTATTTCATGTGCTCATTTCTTTGTACTGATTATGATTAAGTAAAAAAGCATGTTTTAAGGTTATACTTCTCAAGGCAATATGTAATTTGACATTGTAAAATGCCTTTGAAAAGCAATAGAATTTGTCATGTGACTTATACACTGCAGGTGACAATAGTTACAGCTGTCTTCTTTCATGTATATACTCATTTGTCAAATATTTACTGAGCATTTAGTAGTATGTACTGACATTACGCCAGGTGCTGTGAACACAGTGGTGAGCAAAAATAGATAGGGCTCTTATATTTAGGGCGGTGTACATCCTAATGGGGCAGGCGTTCATCAAAGACTCCATTTAGAAAATTACAACTGTGATGAGTGCTGAGAAAACACAGGTCTATAAAGCCATAAGAATTTGTCCTAGTTTTGGAAGATTAGGAATGTTTCCTTGAAGAACAGATGTCTAAAATGAGCACTGCGACATCAGATTAAACTGTGGGAAGAGGGAGAAAAGAATATTCCCTACAAGGGAAACAGAGCAAACAAAGAGCTGTGGAAGGAAGGACTCCGGTGTGAAGAAACCGACAGAAGACGCAGGGCACTAAGAATTCCAGGGCCTGGTGTAAGATGAGGCTGCAAAAGTCGGCAGGCCATGTGACTCTACTCTGAGAGTAATGACAGCTCCTCGACTTTTTAAAAATGGTAGGTGGGAGTAGTTTTGGGGGAGATGGGAAGGAAAGCAACAGGATTAAATTTGCATGTTGAAAAGATCACTCTGGCTAATTGTGGAGAACAGACATGTTGAAGGATAGCCTAGGGAGTGGGTAAACAAGACTTCCGTGGTGTTGCAGATAAGCAAAGAATATAGTTTGGTCCAGGGTAATGACGGTGGTGATGGATAGAAGCACATAAAGTTGAGAGATTTATTCCTGAGTTAAACTGGCAGGACTTGGTGATACGTTGGGTTGGATAGTTAAGAGTTAGAAAGGTCTGATGAGATTTGTATGTGTTTTTACTGGTTAGATCTTGGAGCTCAAAAAGAGCTCAGTAGCTTTGCTGTTGTAGAATCTACCCATGTTTTATTTCTCTTTGAGCAAATTGGAAAGAGTGAGATAACTACAGTTTGGGAACTGCCCAGCCAAATAACCCCACGGTGAGGTTTACAAGTGCTGCCCACAAAAGTAATGCTTTTTAGTTTCTCAAATATTAGACTACCAAGACTCACCAGACATTTGCGGAATGCTTATATGAAAAACAAGTCAGAACAAACAGGGGAAAAGGAACTCAAAAGAATGGAGACAATGCAGGACAGCATAGGATCAAAAGAACTTAAAAGCTGTAAGAGAAGTTGATAGATCCATGAAACTGTGGAGGCTACCAGGGGCAAAAGAGAAACTGAAAGAATTGGAAGACAAATTAAAGAAATCTCTCTCCTAGATTGTTGCAGTAGCTTCCTAACTGATGACGATGCTGTTGCCCTTTGTGGGGCTGTAGTGACTTCTCATGTCAGCAACTAAAGTGACCCATCGCTTCATGTCTGTCTTCTGCTCAAAACCTGAATTTGGTTCCCTCTCCTAGGCCCTCTCTAGGAATCCCACCTGATTCCCTGTTGTCTCGCTAATCTCATTTCCTACTATTCCGCTTCCTATCTTTCTTGGTCACACTGGCCTTTCCTCTGCCACAAAACTGGGGCAACCCCTTTGCACCAGCTGTTCCCTTTACTTAAAATGATCCTGCCTCAGATATCTGATAAAGGAGTCCCTCCTTCCTTCAGGTCAGTATTTAATGTCATCTCCTTAGTGAGGTCTTCCCTGGCCACCAACCCCTTTCCCTTCCCTCTTTTCATTAACACTCTCTCTCTCCTCTCT
>NW_017732194.1:215161-221224 GCF_001890085.2 Hipposideros armiger
TGACTGAAAGTAGCCTCTCTTTCTCTTTAAGCTTGTTTCTTATAATTTTTTGTTACAGAACTGTAACCGAAAGTAGTCTTTCTCCCTTTGAATTTGTTTCTCAAAATAATTGTCTAAAATATTGATAAAATATTGTTGATAACAGGACCCAAGGGTGTTCTGTCATGAGTAAAGTTTATGAGTTCTAATTAGAATCAGTATTGGTAAGTCCACACTTCTAGCTATTTATAATTGATAAACATTGTTGTACCAAATAGAGTTGATAGCAGAACAGGACAAAAGGTCTCACATCGTGTATTTAAGGTAGGATAGTGTTAAGAGCTTATGATTTTGTTTAGTTTTCTGTGGTTTTGTGTATTTTATCCTCTGAACAGCATGTGCTGACCAAAATCCTGCTCAGCATTCATAGTCCAGCCTTGACGTTTTTTGTATTTTAGCTGCTGATTTTCTTCCTCCCTTGTTGTTCCTGTTTCTCCTTCCAGCTTCTTACCTTCTTGTAATCAGTGGAACTCCTGATATATTTGTTTTTCCACATTAGTTAGTATAGTAAAAATCAGACATTGTACTAAGTATTGTTAAAATGCAAAGATTAAGAATACATTGTCTATTTTTTACATTTTCTTAGTGCTTTCTATATGTCAGACACTATGCTAAGCATTTTACATGCATTCCTCCCTTAATCCTTAGAGCAACCCTGTGTGGTAAGTTGCATTTTCATCTCCATTTTATAGTCTGGGGTCAGTGAAACATAACATCTCCAAGGTTATATGCTAGTGAGTACTAAAGCCAGGATTGAAACTCAAATCTTCTGACTCCTGCCCCTGAGCTTTTAACTATTTCTGTCTGTTAGGCAAAAAAATAAATCATTATATAAGGGTGGAATAGAGACTGGAGGAGGGGCGAGATGGGTACAAAAGAGATGATATTTGAATTAAAGGACATGGTAAGTTTTAGACTTATACGAAATGAGGGCTGTATTCTAGGCTTGGAGAAAAGATGAAGCGAAAATATGAGTGATGTGGGATGTGAAAGTTCATATTGTATGTGGAGAATAGTAATTTGACCCATCCTAGTTGTGCTAGAAGATTAAGATGGAAGTAGAGGTTGGGATCAGATATAGAACCAGATGGAATAATTATTGATTCCCAAGCCATCTTCACTATACTGTGTTTGCATGCTTATCTTGATATGAAAGGCTAAACGTGGATATATATCCAAGGCATGCATGGAAAGCATATTCGTGCAAGTCTGTAACCTTCTTAATGAACAGTGAGAATTTCTCTGTAAAGCTATNTGGCACTCAGTAGACTTTTGTTGAACAAATAAATTGCAGAAAACACTGAAGGTTTATCTCGCCAAAAATTGTGATATAACCATGTTCGTACTTGATAAGGGGGGAGAAGGGGCTTAATAGTGCTAAGTTATCTTTGATCATAAGAAATAGCAGTCAGTGTGTGCAGTATTCCAAATTGAGACAAAAACAGAACTAGCTTTCGTTTTTCTACCTGATCAAATTAAACACAAATACACATGTAGACTCTTTCTCCAGGTTAATGAATAAAAACAAGTTTGATGAGTATTTATAAATAACCATTGCCACACTGTATACTCTTATCGTATAATATTTAAGACTTATGTTCATAATTTGAGGATGGATAAGAAAATTGTTTCTGTTCAGGGAAATAAATTCTTACCCATCTGTTTTGGTTTTTCATTTTGAGATGAGCAGTAAACTTTTAGGACTGTAATTATAATTTTTTAAAGAGGCATAAGTTCATGATTTTAAATGTGTCAAACTATTTCATAAAGTTATCACTTCATATTTGAGACACCCAGTGCCCAGAACTTAACTTTTTTTTTTATTGGAACCCTCTTCCTGACCCATGGAGAATCACTGAACATATTTTGTAGGATTAGAAGAGATTTTTCACAATTTAGTTTTATTTGAAAATCAATGGTAAAAATAGATTTAATAGTTAAATTTTATGAACATGTTGTAAAACTTCAGATCAGTCATCTATAACCACTTTACCTTCTTTAAGTTTTTAAATTTAGCTATCTGCCATGTTTTACAAATCATCTTCCTTTTCTATTTGACATAGACAAAGTGATCTTTTTTATCTTACTAAACATCTGTGTCTGTGAAACAACTAAATTTATATTGTACTCTTTGACATAAGTATCTTAGGGAATATGGTTGGAAGAAATAGGTACAAGTTATGTTATGTAAATGGGAGTTTTCTACTTAATATTCAGGGGGAATAGTACAAACTCAAACTGCGGGGAATAAGAACACAGGGTCATCAAACAGCAGGGGTCCCACAGAAACCTTTAATAAGAGGATGTGGGTAAGGGGAAATGGGAACTTATCTGTTGAGTATGGTGGAAAATTCTCCTAGCCTGTCATCAGAGCCCTGGAGGAATGAAACCTTCAGCACTGAACATTGCGAGGGAGCATCCCCTGTGAGCCTGGGCAGTTTCTTCAGAAATCGTGCCATGGTGCTTTTGATGAGATTAGTTGAAAACTTGAAAGCCTCCTGCGTAGGTAAAAGAGATGATTTTGAGCAGTAGATGCTTAATAAATTTAGAACCTATATTTAAACATTTATCTTTTTTGAATTGTTTACCCTTTGGGGTTTTTTGTCTTTTTTATATTTGGGTTTTAAGAATGAATTATTTGGGTCACTTTTGTAATTGCCTCTTAAATTGGAGCTAACTGTGAAATTAATTTGCAATGCAAATTCAAGATGAGGGCTTTCAATTTGAAAATGTGATACTTTTAATATTAATAGAATTATATGTATAAAGTGGTAGACGAAATAGATTTGCTTTTTTTTGTTTTTATTGTACACTTGAATCTCAGTGTGGGGTGCCAGCTGCTGATGTAATATGAAAATAGTTGGAGCCTACCTATAGCATTAGCTTCATCTTCAGAAGATCAGTGACTAATTTCCTTGGTAATCCATTTCAAACTTTCTTTTGAAGTTGGGGAGATGAGTTTTACATCCCTTTTTGTTCTCTTTTATGGTTATAAAAGGTCTCTTTGTGCGAGTGTCACCTTTGACCTTTCCTATGATAAAGCAGTTTTGCTTTCAGGTAAGAGCACATGAAATCACATTACTATTTAAATGCAAAATATATAAAGAAACTGAATTTAATGCGAAGGAGAAACAAAACATTTTACTGTTCCTCTGTGAGCTGATTGTTCTTACAGTGGTGTCTGTTACTGGGAGTCTAGATACAGTTCTTTCTACAAAGCAAGCTCCTTTTGTGTATGACTATTTGGTGTAACATTAGGAAGCCTACAGCAAGTGTTAAGTACTTAGGTGTTTAAAAATTGGACAGTTAGTTCTACTTTACCATTAATATAATGCATTTTCAGAAAAATAAGCACAACTTGAAGGAAAAAAGTAAAACGATGCTTTAGAGGCTTTCTTTGTTATAAAGAAAATTCACCTCTGTGTATCTTTAATTGGGTAAAAGTCATGTGAGTTGGAATACAATTAAATTCACAGTTGAATATTTCATAATAGGATTTTCCTACATATTAATGTAGTTTAGTTAATCTAACCCATTGTAGTTTAGTTTGTGCATATGTTTAGGTTTTGTGCTTTATCAACTACAGAAAGGAAATGAATTTAAGAAGCTAAAGTACTTGTTTTTATAGCTTAAACCATAAACTTGCGACTTTAATATTTTATTTTTCAATTATAGTTGACATACAATAGTATATTAAGTTTCAGGTATACAACATAGTGATTAGACATTTATATAACTTCACTAAGTGATCACCCCAGTAAGTTTAGTACCCACCTGACACCATACAAAGTTATTATATTATTGACTATATTCCTTATGCTATACTTTATATCCCATGACTATTCTGTAACTTCCAATTTGTACTTCTTAATCCCTTTCCCTTTTTCACCTATCTCCCTGACCCCCCTCCCATCTGACAACCATCAAAATGTTCTCTGTATCTATGAGTTTATTTTTAAAATTCTAAATATAAGTGAAATCATATGGTATTTGTCTTTATCTGTATGACTAACTCCACTTAACACCCTCGAGGTCCATCCATGTCATTGCAAATGGCCAGATTTCATTCGTTTTTTATAGCTGAGTAATATTCCATTATATGTACCATCTCTTCTTTATCCATTCATCTATCCATGGACACTTAGGTTGCTTCTATATCTTGGCTATTGTAAATAATGCTGTAATATACATAGGAATGTATATGTCTGTTTGAAGTAGTGTTTTGGGTTTTTTCAGATAAATACCCAGAAGTGGGATTACTGGATCCTTCTTTGTCTTGTTATAACCTTTGTTTTAAAGTCTGTTTGTCTGGTATAAGTATTGCTCCTCCTGCTTTTTTCCCCCATTTTCATGAAATATCTTTTTCCATCCCTTAACTTTCATTCTCTGTGTGTCTTTTCATCTGAAGTGAGTCTTTTATAGGCAGCATATGTGAGCATCTTGTTTTCTTTTCCATTCAGCCACCCTATGTCTTTTGATTGGAGCATTAAATCCATTTACATGAAAAGTAATTGATGATAGATATGTAGTTATTGCTACTTTATTATTCATATTTTTTATCTTTTTTTATTTTTCTTAAAGAAGTTCCTTTAACATTTCTTGTTTGGTGGTGATGAACTCCATTAGCTTTTTCTTGTCTGGAAAGCTCTGTCTTTCAATTTTAAATAACTTTGCTGGGTAGAAGTAATCTTGGTTGTAAGTCCTTGCTTTTTGTCACTTTTTAAATATTTCATGCCGATCCCTTCTTTGCTGCAAAGTTTCTGTTGAGAAATCATCTGACAGTCTAATGGGAGATCCCTTGTAGGTAACTAACTGCTTTTATCTTGCTCCTTTAAGATTCTTTCTTTGTCTTTAATGTTTGGCATTTTAATTATGATGTCTTGGTGTGGGCCTCTTTGGGTTCATCTTGTTTGGGACTCGGCACTTCCTTGGCTTGTATATCTATTTCCTTCACTAGACTAGGGAAGTTTTCCATTAATATTCTTCAAATAGGGTTTCAGCTCCTTGCTCTCTCCTCTTTCTGGTGCCCCGCTGATGCAAATGTTGGTACACTTGATGTTGTCCCAGAGGCCCCTTAAACCATCTTTTTTTGGATTGGGTTTTTCCTTTTTGCTGTTCTGATTGTTTTCTGCTAACTTATCTTCCAAATTGCTGATTGCATCCTCAGCTTCATCTGATCTGTTGATTCCCTGTAATGTATTCTTTATTTCAGTTTTTGTATTCTTCATTTCTGACTGGTTCTTGTTTGTTTTCTAACCCCATTTTTATGTTTTCTCTCTTTGTTGAAGTTCTCCCTGAGATCATTGAGCATCCTGATAACCAGTGTTTTGAACTCTGCATCTGGTAGATTGCTTGTCTCCATTTTGTTTAGTTATTTTTCTGGAACTTTGTCCTGTTTTTTCATCTGTGACATGTTTCTTTATGTCCTCATTTTGGCTGCCTGTCTGTGTTTGTTTCTGTGAATTAGGTTTGGCTGCTATGTCTCCCAGTCTTAGTAGAGTGGCCTTATGTAGGAGGTGTCCTGGGGCTGTCATGTGACTTTAACACCTGCCTTTTGATGTAAGACTAACAACTTCAGACAAAGGATACTAAAGTTAATTTTCTGTTATTTGAACTACTTGGAAAGTTTGGGTAGAAGCCTATACAGACTAACAATTTTTAATTATTTGAATTATCAGAAACCTGTGAATTTTTAACTACAAATTGTCCCCTAAGTGCTTAGTACACTTTGGGGCTAACCGTCATCAACTCTTGAGGTTTATGCCAATGATTTGTACCATGATAATACTCAAGATTTTTTATTTTTAATTATTTTGACCAAAAAACCTTCAAAATGTATTATAAATACTCTTGCCTTTTTAAACAAAGTGAAAATTAATTGCTCTTTTTTTTTTAAAGATTTTTATTGGGGAATTGAGGGGATGGGAAGAGCACTGGGGAATTGGGGGAAGGGGAACAGACAAGTTGCTGTCGTTTTGTTCTTCAATCTAGTTGTGGAGGATGTTGCTTCACTGGCCCAAGTTG
>NW_017732194.1:225844-226772 GCF_001890085.2 Hipposideros armiger
AATTGGAAAATTTAAAAGGAGTTCAGCATGAAACACTTTAATGGAAATAGAAGGTGGTTTTGTAACTTTTCTTGATTTCATCTGTAAACATTGAAACTTTATATAAATTTAAACAAACTTTAAGAAATCATTTTCTATAATAATCTAGAAAACATTGTAAACATTCAATAAGCAAGCAAGTAATCAATTTAGAAGACTGTGCTAGTTTTGATTTGTGGATGAAAATTTTTGGAATGTTCTCATTAGAATTTCTGTAATCTTTTTTTTTTTAATGCTCTTTCTTTTCTCTTTTTCTCCCCTCTAGTATAAACACATCTTAAAATAAATGGTATGATCAAGAGCAATTAATTCCTAAAGAGTTTAGCAAATTAGCTATTAGTATATGACTGAAACCAAAAACAAGAATTTTTTTTTAATCATTCAAGGCACAATTTGCTTTATTAGTAATGACAGTTATAGTTGATGATTTTATGATGTGGAACCTGACCAATACCACTGGTTGTATTTGGGTAAGAAAAAAGGAATTTCTGTTTAGGTAGTTCACGTATGGGGTGTTTTTTTTGTTGTTTCACATGCAGGGTTTTGACATACTTGTTTCACACTGCTAAACTTCAACCAGTAAATTGTCTCAATTCCTTTTTGGAAATACTCTTTTCTGAGAGGTCTTGGAAGTAATCTGCTTTCTTCTATTTAGGTTCTTCTCTGATAGGTTCTTCAGCCCATCTCTAGAGCTCATGCCCATTTCTGCTAGCCTATAGGAGCGCACAGTGGCAAACATGGAGTGTTCGCAGTGTGCCACACATTGAGATAACTCCATATGCTCTACTTGGATGTTGAACCTCACCTCCAAGCTCTAAATGTTCAGAACCAAATTCATTCTTCCTCAAAGCCAGGTCACCTTCCTAACTGCTCCTTTTCTCTCACAGTT
>NW_017732194.1:230477-232830 GCF_001890085.2 Hipposideros armiger
GTTTGGGAGTAGTAAAAGAAGCTAAGGAATAATAATTATAATAGCCCCAATGGTAGTATTGCTCCCTAAACCTGGCTTTGACACAAAGTTAATTATAGAGCCAAGTCTATATTGCTGATGTATTTATTAGAAAAAGGACAGGGTTTCAAGAAATATTGTACAAAATAGGTTAAATGAACAAGCATAACCCAAGAATCTGGCAGCACCTACCAAAATTACAAATGCACCCTTCCTCTGACCCAGCACTCCTACTCTGGTGCTCTATCCTGCAGACACAGTGGCACGTGTATGAAATTACATGTGCAGGTTTCTTTGGTGCAGCATTGTTCATAACAGCAAAAGAGTAGACACATTCCAAGTATCCAGCAATAAAGGACTGGATCATAAAATCAGAGAGACATTGAAAGTTAGGCCAGATGGAAACATGTCATTTGAAATACATATTACCTGCAAAATAATATTGAATATGCAGGAAAAGGAGACCCTAAAAGTTGCTGTCAATGGATGGTAAATGGGAAATAATTATACATGACCAAATTTTACTATTATAAAATGAGATTTTTTTAAACTTATCTTTTAATACCTTAAAAATGTGTAAGGGCTTGCATAGATCGCCGTGTTTTGATTCCCATTCCTATTTGCTGTGTATTCCCATATAAACTGAACATACGATTAAGGTATTCAGGCACTTAGTCTCATGGTTGGGTAAGAACTACTCTAATTGATTCTTATAGTTTGTTGCTTCATCTCGGAGGTGAGGGTGGGATGATTAGAACAAAAGTGAATTAGTACATTTCTTACAAAAATTTGTTTCCACAGAGGAACAGCATTTTAAGTTGTGTTTAACATTTATACCCCATACTGCTTTAAAAAGATACAAGATGATAAAAAGGGATACTTGGAAACATGTTTTCTGATGAGGTGTGTCTCAGTGAAAACAATTATAGACAAAGGCTTAAACTAAAGTTATGACTAGAGTAAAACTGGAGCATAGATTCTAGATTTGTGTCAACCAAGATATTGGAATTTCATAACAGTTTAAAAACGTGGAGTAAAGGCCTGTGCAGAATCCAGGATGACACTGAATTTTGTGCTTATTTGTGATANCACTATAAAATATCTTGCAAGCTAAAGTGTAATTTACATATGTGTGATTACTCCTAGAGTTAGGTAAGCCTCTCAGAGGTTCTTTGATTACTCGTGACAGCAGATTGCTCTTGATAATGCTGAAAAGTATAATGAATAAACTTTAAAGACCTTTCAGTAATGAAGTTCTTATACCTAGCCAACAAACTGAACACAGGCCTGTTGAGAAAGATAGCTAATGTTACAACATTTTAAAAGGCTTATGGTGAACAGTGAATAATTATACTGATAGTACAGACAGGGCTACATGTAAAAGACATATTTGTTTCATGACTATAGGTTATTAGATAGTCCCATTACAGCTTGGTGTTTTTTTTTCCCCCTTCTCTTCTGTAGCACTTTGCCCAGTAAGGAAAATTGAGTGAAGCTAGATAATTTTAAAAGCTGTATTGTCTAACAATCCCTGTTGACCAGCAAATTGGCCAAATAGAAATTGTTTGCTCTAACATTCCTCTTATAAAAGCTTCTGATTATATTTGAATAATGTCGAGAACTACTTTTAGAGTACAAATAATAGTAATGGTAAATCAGAGTTTAAATAGCTAGCTAAAACACTATTTAAGTATCTGACTCTTATTTTGAGGATCTTTTCCTATTGGGGGTACCTAAAAGAGTTTCAGGTACAATACACATTGACCACATTGACATTTTCTTGTAAGTGCTTCAATTAGGGGTGCAAAAAAGAAAAGGCTTACAAACATCCTTGTTGACTTAGATAACTTGGGATTACATCATTGGATTCTTTATAACTCAACAGGGTGTTTTTTGGGGTTTTTTTAGGGTGGGGGTTAATGTATGTTTCATTTTTATTTTAGAAGGTAATTTTCTTAAGATGATTTTAATGTTCATGAAATAAGCATGTAGTAGCATATTTTTTCTCTATTCTGTTAGATTGTTACCTTAAATGTACAGACTAGGTTTTTATCTAATAAGCTTGACAGTATTAAAACATTATGGGAGTGTGCATAGCTATATGGGAAAAATATATGAAATATGTAATCTAAAAGCTCTTGCCAGTATTAAGTCTTGGAAATGGAAAATCTGAGGGTGAGAATCATCCTCATATTTTTCTTCAAATTTATGCGTTATGAAATGAGACTTCTATTTTACTTCATTCTTTATAATTAAATCATTTCCTTTATGTGCAGTGAGAAAAAATATAGCCATTATATCTCTCACTAAAATATTTTCTCTTAAGATTGCAAAG
>NW_017732194.1:237015-265252 GCF_001890085.2 Hipposideros armiger
ACAGTACTGTGGGCTGTAATCACTAGGCTGTGCATTAAATCTCCAGGACTTACTTGTCTACTGGTTACAACATCGATCCTTAAGCAACGAACGTCTCCCCAGTTAACTACCCCCAGGCCCTGGTAACCACCGTTCTACTGCTTTCACTAATTCAGCATTTTAAAATTCTACATGTAAGTGATAATGTACAGTATTTGCCTTTCTGTGTCTGACTTTTTTCAGTTATAATGCCTTCAAATTCCATTCAGGTTACAAAAGGCAAGATTTCCTTATTTCTCATGGCTGAATAATATTCTATTGTGTATATGGGGGGATGGGGAGGTGCTGTGTGTGTGTGTGTGTGTATATATACACACACACTTTATCCATTTCTGTATCCATTTATCTGTTGATGATCACTTAGATTGTTTCCATATCTTGGCTATCATGATGAATAATGCTGCAATGACTGCAGATGTGCACAGATCTCTTCAAACTACTGATTTCAAATTCTTCAAATATATATCTAGGAGTGGGATTCCTGGATCATATGGTAGTTCAGTTTTTAATTCTCTATCTGAGTAACCTTCATACTGTTCCGTTTAATGGATGCACCATTTTACATTCCCATCAATAATGTATAAGAGTTCCCTTTTCTCTACATCCTCACAAACATGTATCTCTTGTCTTTTTGATAAAATCTAGCAGGTGCAAAATGAAACCTCACTGTGGCTTTGATTTGCATTTTCCTGATGACTAGATATTGAGGAGCTTTTCATATAGCTATTGGCCATTTGTATGTCTTCTTTAGAAAACTGTCAATTCAGGTCCTTTGCCCATTTTTAATTGAGTTATTTGCTTTTTTGGTACTGAGTTCTATGAATTCTTTATATCTTAACTCCTTAGATATATTGTTTGCAAATATTTTCTCCCATTTTTTAGTTTGCTTTTTAAATTTATTATTTCTTTTGCTATGCAGAAGTTCTTTAGTTTAATGTCTCACTTGTATATTTTAGTTGCTGTTGTCTGTGCTTTTGGTGTCTTATCCAAGAAATCACTGCCAAGACTGATGACAAGGATCTTTTTCCCTGTTTTCTTCTTGGAGTTTTACAGTTTCAGGTCTTACATTTAAGTCTTTGATTCATTTCAAGTTAATTTTTGTGAATGCTGTAAGATCAGGATCAAGTTTCATTCTTTTGTATGTGGATTTCCAGTTTTTCCAACTCCCATTTATTGAAGAAACTATGTTTTCCCCATTGTGTATTCTTGGTGTCTTGTCAAAAATTAGCTGTCCATGTATGCGGAGGTTTCTATGGGCTCTCTATTCTTTTATACTGGTCTCTGTTTTTTTTGATGTACCATATTTGATTACTGTAGCTTTGTCATATAGCTTGAGACCAGGTAGTGTGAGGCCTCCTGCCTTGTTTCTTTTTCTTAGGATTGCTTTGGCTATGCAGGGTTTTTGTCATTCCAAACAAATTTTAGGATATTTTTTTCTGTTTTTGTGGAAAATGCTATGGAATATTGTTTTCCTTTTTTTTCTTTTTTCTTGCATTATTAGTATTTTTTATTAAAATTTGGGAATTTTGATAGGGATTGCATTCAATCTATAGACTACTGTGAGTAGTAAGGATGTTTTCATAATATTCTTCCAATCCAAGAACACGGGATATCTTTCCATTTATTTGTGTCTTTATCAGTGTCTTATAGTTTTCAATATATGGGTCTTATACCTATTTCGTGAAATTTATTCATTTCATTGTTTTCCATGCTATTGTAAATTAGATTGCTTTCTTAATTTCTCTTTGAGATGGGTTGTTGTTCGTGTATAGAAATGCAACTGATACATGTATGTGAATTTTGTATCCTGCAAATTTACTGAAATCATTTATTCTAACAGTTTTTTCAGTGGAGGCATTAGGGTTTTTATATATAAGATCATGTCATCTGCACACATAGATAATTTTACTTCTTCCTTTCCAATTTCTCTGCCTTTTATTTCTTTTTCTTGCCTAATTTCTCTGGTTAGGACTGCTAAAATTATGTTGAAGAGAGTGGGCATCTGTATCTTATTCCTGGTGTTAGAAGAAAGGATTTTAACTTTTCACCATTGAGCATATGTTAGCTGTGGATTTGTCATATATGGCCTTTATTATGCTGAGGAACATTACTTCTATACCAAAGTTTTTGAACAGTTTTATCATGAAAGAATTTTGTACTTTATCAAATGTTTTTTCTGCAATGAGATGATTATATCTTTTTCCTTCATTTTATTAACATGATATGTCATACTGATTGATTTGTGTTTGTCGAACCATCCTTGCATCCCTGGAATAAATCCCACTTGATTGTGGTATATGAACCTTTGGCTGTGCTGTTGAATTTGGTTTGCTAATATTTTATTGAGGAATTTTGCATCTATTGGGTCGTCGGGAAAGTCATGACATATTTTTCTGTTTTTCAGTGCTTCAGGGATATTGGTCTGTAATTTTCTTTTCTTGATCCTTGTGTGTCTTTGGTATCAAGGTAATGCTGACCTCATAAAATGAGTTGAAAGTTCTCTCTTCTTCAGGTTTTTGGAAGAGTTTGAGAAGGATTGGTATTAATTCTTCTTTAGTGTTTGGTAGAATTCACCAGAGAAACCATCTGGTCCTGGGGTTTTCTGTGCTGGGAGATTGATTACTGATTTACTCTTTTTACTAGTAATCTGTTAAGATTTTCTATATTTCATGATTCAGTCTTGGTAGGTGTTATATTTCTATGAATTTATTTCTTCTAGGTTATCTAAATTATTGGTATATAATTGTTCATAGTAGTTGCTCAGGAGCCTTGTATTTTTGTGGTATCAGTTGTAATGTCTCATCTTTCATGTATAACTTTTTTTCATTTTATTTCAGTCCTCATTCTTCTTGGTGAGTTTATTTAGCTAAATGTTTATCAATTTTTAAAATATTTTTGGAAAACCAGCTCTTAGTTTCTTTGATCTTTTCTATTGTTTTTTTCCTGGTCTCTATTTCATTTATTTCTGTGCTGATTTTTGTTATTTCCTTACTTCTGCTAACTTTGGGCTTCGTTTATCCATTTTCTTATTCCTTGGGTGTAATGTGAGGTTGTGTATTTGACATCTTTCTTGTTTCTTAACGTAAGTGGTTATCATTATAAACTCCTTCTTAAAACTGCTTTTCATGCATCCCATAGGTTTTGATACGTTGTGTTTCCATTTTACTTTGTTTCAAGATAATTCTTGATTTTCCTTTTGATTAATTTTGACCCATTGGTTGCTCAGGAGCGTGTTGTCTAATCCCCATATATTTGTGAATTTTCCAGCTTTCCTTCTGTCACTGATTTCTAGTTTTCATACTGTTGTTAGAAAAGATACTTGGTGTGATTTCAGTCTTCTTAAATTTGCTAAGACATATTTTGTGATCTATCATATAATCAAACCTGGAAAGTGTTCCATGTGCACTTGAAAAGAATATGTATTCTGCTGCTGTTGAATGGAACGGTCTGTATGTCTGTTAGGTCCATTTGATCTAAAATGTCATTCAGGTACATTATTTCCTTATTGATATTCTGTCTGGGTGTTCTGTCCATTGTTGAAAGTAGGATATTGAGTTCTACTATTATTGCATTGCTTTCTATTTCTCCCTTCAGATCTATTAATAATGGTTTAATATATTTAGATGCTTTGAAATTTGGTATATATGTTTACAATTGTTATATACTCCTGATGAATTAATCTCTTTATCATTATGTAATGACATGGTTTCTCTTTTGTTACAGTTTTTAAAGTCTATTTTGTCTGATATAATTAGAGCTACATTGCACTCTTTTGGTTCCCATTTGCATGGAATACCCTTTTTGTTCCCTTCACTTTCAGCCTGTGAATGTCCTTAAAGCTTGAGTCAGTGTTTTTTAGGCAGCATATAGTTGGGTTTTGTTTTTTTATTCATTCAGCTATACTATGTCTTTTAGTGGAAGAACTTAAACTATTTACATTTGGAGTAATTAATGATAGTTAAGAACTTACAGTTGCATTTAGTTAATTGCTTGGTGGTTGATTTGTTGTTCTGTAGTTCCTTATTCTCTGTCTGTGACTTGATGATTTTGTATAGTACTTTGCTTTGATTCTTTTAATCATTTGTGTATCTGTTATAGGTTTTGGCTCTGTGGTTAACCGTGTGACTTACATTATATATCTTATAGTTATAACCATCCCTTTCTCTCCTGGCCTGTAAGGTTTCTGCTGAGATCTGCTTGCAGCCTTACCAAGATTCCCTTTTATGTGATGAATATTGTTGTCTTTCTGCTTACAGAATTCTCTAGTTGTCTTTGATTTTTGAGAGCTTGATTATAATGTGTCTTGGTGAAGATCTCCTTTTCTTGAATCTCTTTGGGGATGTTTGAGTTTCATGTACCTGGATGGCCATATCTCTCCCCAGATTTGGGAAGTTTTCAGCTGTTATTGCTTTAAATAAGTTTTCTGTCCCTTTTCCCTTCTCTTCTCTTTCTCAGACCCCCACAATGTGGGTATGCCTTTTTCACTATGGTGCCCCACAGTTCACTTAGGCTTTCTTCACTCTTTTTCATTCTAATTTCTTTATTCTCCTCTGACTCAATACTATCCAGGTATCTGTCTTTAAGCTCACAGATTGTTTCCTCTGCCTGATTGATCCTGCTGTTGAAGCTACCTGTTGGATTTTTTTATTTCATTCATTGTATTCTTAAGCTCCAGAATTTCTGTTCTTTATTATGATTTTTATTTCTTTGCTAAACTTCTCATTTCTTTTAAGTTCATTGAGTTGTCCATCTGTGTTCTCTTGAATTTCACTAAGCTTCCTTAAAATAATTATTTTAAATTCTCTTTTCAATAACTTGCAAATCTCCATTTCTCTGGGGTCCTTTTTTTTTTTTAATTAGTATTCCTTTGGTGGTGTCATGTTTCCTTGCTTTTTTGTGGTTTTGATGTGTTTGCATTGATGTCTGAGCACTTGATGTTGCAGTCACCTTTCATAGCCTTTTTGGACTGGCTTCAGTGGGGAAAGACTGTCACCTGGAGGTTGCTGCAAGGATGCCAGCTGGGTGGGATGAAGTGTCTTTGGTATCGAGAAGGCACAGTAGTGTAGTCTGTACAGCTCCAGTGGCTGAAGTTGACATTGGCCATATTGCAAGGATTTTCTGTGGCCAAGACTTCGGGGGTGGAGGTCCTGTGTGTAGCAGAGGCAGGTAGGGCTACTGGGATCCTTGGAAGTGAAGGCTGTTGGGGTCTTTCTGTTCTTTTTTGCCCATGGGAGTAAGTTCTAGCTGAGGGAATCCTTCATGGCCCTGGCCTGGCATGCTGGTAGAGAGCTTTATTGGAGCCGGGGTCCCAGAATCGGGCGCATGCAGAACTACCACAGTGCCTGAGTCCTGGGGCACAGGTGCACCTGCTGTGGCTCTGGCACTGGCATCTGGGGGTGCACACGTGTGCAGATATCCCATGGAACTGGGACCTGGGTCTCAGAGCTCACTGTAGTGACTGGCCAGTGTGCAGGGACGCAGCAGTGGCATAGGCACTGAGATGACAAGGTGCAGTGGTGGGTTGGGGTCAGGGCCAGGGTGCAGTTGCAGCACAGCCTGAGGATAGTGGTCACAGTCTCATGTCTGGCCCCAGCGGGGCAGTCCCAGGTCAGCAGCAACATGAGCCCAGTTGTAGTCTGATAAAGCTGCATGGCAGGACCCGGGCAGATGGGCTAGGGCAGCGGCAGCACAGCCCAGCAATGATGGGTCTGAGTTGCCATCCAGGGACAGTGGGGGTTAGGCTCAGGGCAGTGGCAGCACCCCTGGCAGTGATGGTTCAGAGCTGCAATCTGGTTCCCAGTGAGCAGGGCTCAGGGCAGCAGACACTGTCCTGGTAATGGTGGGACATAGCCAGCATCTGGGGCCAGAAGTAGAGCACAGGGCACTGGCAGCTCTAACCCACATCAGTGACTTGGTTCCTTCCTAAGGGCAGGTTTCACTGTCACAACAGTGCCAGCCTCTGGGAGTAGATCCTGGGTGAGTGGGTGATCTGGGCAGCTCCCTCAGCTGGGATCAGCATTGGTGAAGTCTGTGGAAGACTGTAGCAAAAAGAGGCTCGCTGGGGTTCTCCTGTTCCCTTCCTGGTACCAAGCTGCTCCTGAGTGGGGGATGGGGTGACACAGGTCATATGCTTCCTATATTATTTATGCAGCCTTCCTCGATTTTTGAGCTCTGCAGGGTTGTTGCTACTGCTTCTTAGTCCAGAGCTTTCTCTGAGCCATTTTCTTCAGTTTGTACTTGTTTATTATTGGCGTGTTTTTCGTGTGAGAGATAAGCATTAGGGCCTCCTAGTCCACCATCTTGCTGATGTTACTCCTCAGAATATTTCTGTATAATTGATGGTGTCTGGAAGTTACAGAAGAATAAGAGAAACCATCTTTATGACTCTCTTTTGAGCCAAAACTTAGCTATTTTACCTGAGATCGTTTTGAAAAGTTCACATATATACGAGTATCACTGTAACGTCCTTTGCATGTATGTCCTTGGGTAATTATAACATAACTAATAGCTGAGTCACTGACTTTTCAAGTACAACTTTAAAACCTCATCATGCTTTAAATTCCATTGTAAATTTCCATGTGGAAACCTAAGTTGTTGAACGAGTGAAATCCCTATGAACTCCCAGATGGATTCAATTACCTTTATGAATACACTTTTTTTGTCTTGAAACGTTTTAGTCTTCAGAATCTACTCTGTTCATCTCTGAAAAACTGAGTCACACAGCTTCTAGGAATACAGTCATATGCCACTTCACAATGGGGATTCATTCTGTGAAATGCGTCATTAGGCGATTTCGTCCTTGTGCAAACATAGAGTGCACTTACACAAGCATAGATGGGATAGCCCACTCCTGTAACTGCATGTGCTGTGCTTTTATACGACTGGCAGCGCAGTAAGTTCATTTACACCAGGAGCACCACAAACATGCAAGTAACGTGTAGCACTGTGATGTTAGGACAGCTATGACATCACTAGGTGATAGGACTTGTTCAACTCCATTACAGTCTTATGGGACCAGCGTCATGTATGCAGTCTGTAACTGACCAAAATGTCATTGTTTCTCATAACTATATATCTTTTCTCTTACAACTTAATGGCAGTATAACTTTATGGTAGTTACTTTAAGGTCTATAAATCTGTTTCTATATATCAAATGAGAATAACCACACCTATTTCTTAGAGACATTATGAAGATGAAATGAATAATGTTGTGGAAGGCACCTTGCCCAGTGCTTAAAACACAGGAGGTATTTTATATCAGTTCCTGTCTCTCTACACCTCAATTTAATTGGTGCTCATATTGGTGAGTTGACTTTGAGTTAGCTTCTTCTACTGTTCTTTTCCCCTAACTTAAGAAACATAAGTGTTTCTTTCCTCTTAGAATTAATCTTTTAAACTCTAGGTTACATTTCATTCTAAATCTTTAGCTAGGAAATAAAAGAGATTTTCCTCTTTACATTGTCCCACAGCTGAATGAAATTAGCCTTATTGCAAATCAACAACTTTAACTTGAATTATTGCAATGTTTAGCACATTGAACTATCTATGTCATGGAGTGCGATACACATAATCATTCTCTTGCCACTTTGAACCCTTTAATGGAAAAAAAAATAGGAAATCATTTCTATTCCTAAATGTTTTTAATATATTTATTTGAGCTAAGGGTCAAACTTCATTAAGGACAGTTTTTAGAACCTATACCAAATTAATATGAACATAAAATTGGTGTTAATAGTACAAGATTCGAAGAAATATCACTAGAATGTACTTGGATTAGGCAGAGAGCCTTCATGAACACCTGAGAAGGGAGGATTATGTTGGCAAATAGAAGCAAAAAAGAGGAGAACGTGATATACTCGTGTATCTTATGAACACAGGTAGGAGATAGCCATTTATATGCATGAAATAGCCAGCAAAGTGTTTGACTTGAGTAGAAAGACAGGCAAAAGAAAAATAACTATATTCACTAAAAAGAATTGATGTTAGAAGCAAGAGGTTACTGGAATAACCAAGGAAATTAATGGTGAAGGCTTGGATTTATGTTTTAAAGAAGTCTATTTCAGAGGATGAGTTGAGCAATTTCCTGTGGGATACCCTCTTAGGGATTTTTTAAAGGTTTATGTTTATTTTTCCTGCCATGTCCAACCCAATTCTGGATGCTCACCTTTTCTCTACCTCATATTCCAGTGGAGAAGCACCACTTTGCGATCATACACATACATATGTAAATGCCTGCTCCGTGTGGGGATGGATATGTTTCTACCCACACTACTATTAATTACAGTATGAGTAATACAGTAAAATCCTTCCAGAATGGAATAGTATAAGATGAAGTATGTAGGATGGCATGAAGGATAAACTGGCATCTTCCCAGAGTCTCCAGTTAGGCCTTTATAATGCTGTTAAGCGTACTCTTATTCCAGGGTAACCACCACAAAACCATTCCAAAACCAAACGTGTTTTTCGTGTAACCTGCCTTTTGGATACCTCTACATTTGTGTCATTGATGAAATGTTAGAACTGAAGTTGAAACTGAGTGAAATGGGTTTCTTGAGAATGGGATAATACAAGAAAAGGATCAGAATGATCTTAGATGATAATAACTGTTATTGAATAAAGGCGTAAAGAAATGCCTTCAGAGCAAGGAGGCGTGTTCATAAACATAAGAGATGTGAACTTCAAAACAGCTAATGTTAGAAGGATGATTTTTTTTAACTCCATCAGGAATGCAAAGACATTAAAACTAAAGTTTTTAAAGTAGTATACAGTTGTCATAAACAATATATTTGTTTGCTTTTTGCAAAAACATTTTAATCAGTAAGGTAACAGACTTGTACTATTCATGTTCTTTTACCAACTTTTAAGGAAAGTTAGAATATCTTGTATTACCAATAGTAAAACAATTTATAATCATTGACAGTTTTTCAGAATTGAGTCCTGATACATATGAAAATTAATTTACTCTGTTTTTACTAGAGAAAGAAAATTATTGATTAAATAAAATAGTTTTCATCTATATAGTTTTTGTGTGTGAAAACTTAGCAGGACTGCAAACAAAATTAAGAAGAAAGCAATCAAAACTTGTTGAGCCGACTCAGAAAAGGTATCTCTTTCTATATATGATTTCTCATGCAGAAAATAAACTGCAATTTTTCACCTGAATATCACTGTTATGGTTTAGCTATATACGAGTATAGCTCACTCTAAGAAGGGTTAAAAACAATAGTTTCTCATTTTTAGTCTTTTCAGTCACTTAGAAACTAATCTGCTAATCTACTAATTTGATTTTTTTTTCCCCATAGAGTCTGCTCTTGTTTCAAGATTTAAACAAGTCAGGCTTTCTCAGAACACTGAATATACTGACAGTTCTGAACAAGCTTCTGCGTAGTTCCACTTTCCATTTATCAGAGGCTGGTGTGGGGACAGTTAGTTGTCCTTTGTCACCCTCTTCAGAATATTTGTAGAATAACTGACCTAGAGGGAAGCTGAAGAGAACTTGAGTTCTTGTCCCCATGAGCACTTTTGCTCCTGTCTTGCCCCCGCCCTGGCTGCTGCACATGTGTCTGAGAGGTGAACCTGTGATCGCCCTGTTGGCACCGTGCTGACCGCATACGATGAATTAAATGGACAGTGCAGGCTAATCACCACTTAGATCGCTGCTTCTATGAAACATTTTCAGTGCTTAAACAGGTGACTCATTAATGATCTTTTGTAACATAAACCTGATTTATAAGTGGGATCCTGTCTGAACATAATAATAATGTCTGGCTTTGCATGGAATGTACAATTTATAAAGCAATTTACTTGTATTGTCTCATTAAAACCTTACTTTAAACCTAGAAGATAGGTAGGGATTATCATTACCATTTTGTTCTTAAGAAAAAAACCAACCTTGTGACAGTTTAAGTCACTTCTCAAAAGCTAAAAGCACTCCATTTGGTTATCAGGCAGCCTGGATTCGAATCCCAGCTCTGGTAACCATTAACTGTGATGTTAGGCAAGTTCCTAATCTGTTTTCTCTGGGAAATGACTTCATATCTACTTTTCATGGTTTTTCAAGTACTCACTAAGTTGACCATATTGTTGTTTTATAAAAATCCGTAAATATGTGGCATAGATGTTACTCAGTAATCTCCAAACACACTGAATTCTCTGTAGACGGTATTTGAAATGATAGCCACAGGTTTTCACATAACACATAATGGGTTTTTTGTTTTTCTTCCTTGTTTCTCTTTTATTCTCTCTCTGTGCCTTGTAGAATTACAACTCAGGAAGCAGCCCAATTTTGAGCAAGGAGTATATATTTTGATTTAAAAGAAGCCCTTTAAATACTAATACTTTTTGTAAAGTGGCCAAAATATATTGAGAGCTATCTTTTGTCTGAATGATTTCAATGTGCTTCATTGTTTTAAACTTTAAGAATAATTGTACTTGTTATAGATTGTTCAGATTACACCAGTCCTTAGACATTCTCTAGAAATTGCCCTTTGTTTAATTCAGTCTTTGCATTCCTTTGAAATGATACCATTTTCTTCTCTACACCCTTGCTCCTGCCCTTCCCTCCCTTTGGTCACTGCCATACGTCACCTTCTGTAGCATTGTCATCACTGTGTTTTTCATCACGTAATACAAGTGGTTCTGCAGGACAGTCTATACATTAACTACTCATTTCTTCCTGGACTTCATATGTTCAATTCAGAAGGTGTTTTTGGTTGAACCATGGTGCCTGAACAGAGTGGTTTGGTGACACTTGAAGTTAGGATTCATTAAATGAAACATGTTATTGAACAGGTCAGGTACTTATGTCAGGCACCGTGGTCGGTCCTGGACTTAACGGAATCTGCTTTTCGGGAGCCCATCCTCTACTGGGGAGCCCGCCGGGCAAACCAGTAGCAATACTAAGGCAGAGACCAAGGAAAGCTGAAATATGAAAATGTCTTAACTAGGAGTTATAGTAAATTATAGTTACATGTTATTAAAGTTTCACTAACACTAGGTAAAGTGTAACAGAACCTTTAGTAAAAATGCAATAACTATTATTTGACTGAAACAAATGACATTAAATTCTCCCTAACTGGCTCTCGATTTTCTTTTCTATTCCCAGGAAACTTGACCCTCTCTCACCTACAGTGGTTTGAAAATGTTACCTTCCCAAGTGCTGGGCACCCCAGTCTCCTCACAAGCTGTTTCTTGTCCTCTGTTAATTCCTGGCATTCGCTTTCTTCCAGCAGCACCCCCTTTAACTCGTTCCTCACTTAAAAGAGACCTGCCAGGCTCTTTCAGAATGAAAACCAGGACTGGTACTTCTTTCTCCTTAAAGTCCAGCTCTGATTTCTCCACAGTTACGAAAGGTTTTTCTTACCCAGGAAATACAAACTCACCTGACTTGCACTGTCTGCATCACCACACTCTTGCACGAAGGTATTCCTCCTCCCACCTGCTGGGAGCTTGGCACTTCTCAGGCAGTTTGCTGGTTTAAAAAGAAAACCTTGTTTTTAAACAAACAGCTTTGTTCCTCTCTTCTAAATGCTTTGAAACCAATTTAACTTCATTTGAATATTTACACAGTAGCTGCTTACCATCACAACTGCTGTGCCCTTTGTTCTCCCCTCCTCGTGGTCCCCATTCTTAGCTTTCAAGCCTGTCAAAGCCCATTTTATATTCATGTGGTTAATTTACACACACATTCAAGTTCTACTTTTTCATTTAGCGCTCCTTAGGTGTGCTGACCAGTCAACCAGTTGTACTCAGATTTCCTCTGCTGTTTTTGCTGTGGATTGAGGTCTTGGTCATCATTGTGTCTCTATTTCCATATTCTCTAAGGAATCAGTTGACTAAATACTAGCTGATCTAAGTTTCCTCTGGTTTTAGACTTAATGATTCTGTTCCTGTTCAAAAATTTCATCAAGAATTTGTCTTGATAGGTTTAATTAATGTAACATCAAAATAAATGTTTCCGAACAGGTATGCAGTTTCCTGATCTCTTCCAATCTTAAGAATATTAACAAATCTTTGAGGTGTTAAGAAAATTATATTAGTTTTAAAATACTGTAATGAACAAAAGGTAGGGTCACGGGCTTAGTATAGTCATCGTTGCCCTCCAGGAGATGTTTACAAGTTGTACATCTCATAGTTTCCTTAAAAAATGGGGTGGAATGTTTAAGCTTGAAGTTCATCGTGTTTGGGTTAAGAAAGTCGCTTTGCTGTTTTCCTAGTTGTTGTGTCTTTATACAGCCAATTCGCTCTTCCTGGGGGTGGGAGTTGAGTCTCAGGTCCTGATAAGAGGAGCTAAGGCTGCCCGCCCCTCAGTGCTCTTGAGAACAGTGACACGCACTGCTTCTGTCAGGTGGATATACTACTGTACGTGACAGCCCGGAACCCGTCCATAACACAGGAACCCGTCCATGTCATCCGTCCTGCCAGCTAGTGGCCAAACACTGCCTGTTTTACATTTAGACATGCTAAGCTTCAGGCTGTGACTTAACTAAACAAAACAGATATTTTTTTCTACCTTTCAGACTCATCAAAATTAGGCTTACAAACCTTAAAACAAGTTCTTTATTCTCTATACCTCCAACTATCGGTCACTTGACAAATTGGAATTATTCTGAACTTTCACTTTTAAAAATTGTACATTTTTAATTATCCTAAATGAATCTTAGCCTTTTAGTCAAGGCCAGTCAAATGGGTAAACATCTGCTTATAAGGCTTAAGCAAACACCCTTTTAAAATCATAACTACTTTATTTTCTTTCTGATAGAGACAGTACGCAGTACATGCCACATCCTGAAAGGGCAGCTACACTTGATTCTGCAGTTTGATTATGGAAGCAAGGCTTTTGGACATCTTGTTCTCCATGAGATTTTTGTTTTTTTAAGCTATCTAATCCCCGAAAAGGATATTGTGTTAGAAGTTGACTTACAGCTGAGACAGCCTTTAGGAATGAATAAAGGAGTAGAAGAACTGTACATTTAAGGGAATAAAACTGTGATTGCAAACTGTCCTGCAAGTTTTTTCTCGTGTGTCACGTTCTGTTGCAGCATCGAGTTTGGGCCAATTGCCAGTGCTATTTCCTCATCAGGCCCAAGGAAAAGGAGTATTTTCCGCAAACTAGGCTTTATCAACATTTGATTCTTCTCTGCATTTTAACTTTGAATTTTTTTCCCATTAAACCTACAGCTTTTATTTAAATGAAGGCTGTTGTAGGGATATCTTTTCTTGCTCTTATATTGTCAGCTATCTAAATAACAGAAAATCATTAATGTTCTTCAAGAAGTTAAACAACATTGTGACGAAAGGAATTCATTGGTAAAGAATTATTTTAAATGCATTTCTTAAACGGAATTTAAAGATGCACATTGTTTATTGAAAAATATATCAAATTACAAAATATGTGTTATAACTGAGTAGAAAAAAATTTATTTAGATTTGTAAACCCATTTAAGAAGTAATTTGGCTTTAAGGTTTCCTTGTTAGGTGGTTATTTATTTTTTTTATGCGAAACCTTGAAAATAAATCTTTGCCTATGTACCCAAGAAAACTAATAAAAGGGAATGTCTAACAAGAATAAGCATTGTACCTACAATAAACTTAATAAGCTGTTTTTTAACTCTTCATATCCATTTTATATAATTTTTTGCTGGAATCTGATCAGTGATAACAGCATTTCTTGAAGTAAACTCTTATTCCAAATTGTTCCTCTTTTTTCCCCCAGATAATGGATTCATACCCGATTCGCTTCTTGAAGATGTGATGAAAGCCTTGGACCTTGTTTCAGATCCTGAATAGTAAGTACATAGGAAGAGCTATTTAACCAACTCAAAAATTCCATTGAATTTAAAACATTATACACGTTTGCCTTTTTAAAAAATCTAACCCTGCATATACAAAGCCTAGCACTTTATATAAAGCCAAGACTTGAGGAAGACATGCGACCACTCAGTGTTATCACAGAAGTTTGACATTCTTTTAAATGGGCTTCCTCTCCCACTCTGCACTTACTGTCCTGATTTTTAAAGTGCTAAAAAAAGAAAAAAAAATGTTTTTTTTTTCAGTAAACTGAATATTTTTTCTCACTGTGAGAAAAATTTTTTACATTTTGTACCTACCTATCTTTAGTAGCATCAGTGAAAGTGGTGAGAGGTCTGTATAACCTTTGTATTGCTAGTAGTCCTGCTTAAATAAGCTGCAGGCCTATGACTTTGTCTTAAAAACATTTGATCAAAGACATTGAACATTTCTCAGTGACCCGGAATATCACAGACTATAGTTTTTCATTATTGAAAGAATTAAAGTATTGCCTAACATTAATATTGCATCATTGTCTTCCGCCTCACTGTTCTGTTCTGTACATTGTTACATTTATAACTTCTTCCAAAAACTTGAGATCTTTTCAGGCATGAGAAAATCTCTCTTGTTAAGTGGCTACATCTATTGATCAAATATGGAAGGAAACCTCACCTTTGATTTACAATAACTTTTGCTTCTTCTGCATAATTTTATTTTCCTTCTGAAAGTTTTTCTGATAATGAATAAACTTTACCTTACAAAACATTTTAAGGATTCAGCAAAAGCAACATAAAATATATTGATACAGTTTTTAGAACTTCTGTTTTTAAATAGTTCAGTGTGTTTTCTTTGAAACTATGAAAACATATAAAAATATTTAGAAACTAATCACATCTGAATTAATATACCTGAGTCGTACTACCTAGAGCTGTGACGTTATCTGTTCTTTACAGTTAGATGTAATTGTTGTTTCTAACTTAAAGAGAAAAAATTCAGAGAGAGTTGAACTAGTCAATAAATGGTAGAATGGTAATTACCGTATTTCTTCTAAACTGATTTCGAGTGAAGACCATCTTGTTTTCATTACTCTCATTTGCAAAAGAGAATTGAACTCAGCTAATTTTGCTTACTGACAATTCTTAAGACAGGAAGGAGGAGAAAGGGAAAGTTTTGGGGTTTTGTTTTGTTTTGTTTTTTCAAATTCCTAGATAGCTATACATCATCTACTTAATTTTCTTTGCTTCATCAGAAAACATACCTTTAATTATAAAGTTAGTACAATTGAGTTAAATTGTTTTTCTAGAAATAGCTGAAAGGTTAGACTCACTCTGTACTTTGGTCTAGTCACATTTATAATGTGATGGCCCATAAATTAACAGGGTTAATGAATTAGATGTGTTAAATATAATATGACCTTGCCTTCATTTGTTTCATGTCATAACCTGGCTTTACTCAGACCTATTAAAATGTCATATCCTTTGTATGTTTAATAATGGATACTGAACTTGGCATTTACAGTTTGGGTAATAACATGGTGAATGAAAATTTTCTTTTCAGAAAGTTTTCATCTTTAAAACTCTTCAAACTGCAGTCTACTTTTCTCAGCCTTCTTTGTAGTCATAGATAGCACCTTTCACCAGCCTTGGCTACACCCAGATGGTAAGGGCCATGCAAAGCACTGTTCACTTTCGGCTGCTACTGGAACAATAAAGTACATACCACTTGCTATAATTCACTATACTTTAGCTCTTTGAGAATTATCTCACCTCTTTAACCTTCGAGTTCCATTGTCTAAGAATTTTAAGCCCTCCATTTGGTTCTTGAAAGTAAGTTTTTAGGAGATGTTTTTGATTATCTGATATACCACTGCCTTTCAACTCTGTTTCTTTTTCTCCTTCAGCTTAAAATAAACACTTTTTTAAGTTAAATGCCTCATCTGATTGTTAAATTTAGGCATACCTATGAAGCAAAGAGAGTTTGCCTTTGGGAGATTATAAGCCTGCGTTTATAAGCCTAGGTTTTTAAATTACTTTACCTAATAAGGAACAATATTCCAAAGTCATCGTCATAATTTAAATTCTAAATAGTAACAGATTACTCTGGTTTAAAAATAACCCAGTTTTGGCAAATTAGATGTCATTCCTGTGTATTTGTCATTAAGAGGCTAAAAAGAACAGCTCTTAGGATTTTTGGCAGTCAGAGTGTTATAGTACCAGTAATTTAGTCATGAAAGAAGAAAAATAAGCTTTTTTTTCCTTTTGTATCCACTACTTTTTTTTTTCTCCCCACAGTATAAATCTCATGAAGAATAAATTAGATCCAGAAGGATTAGGAATCATATTATTGGGTCCATTTCTTCAAGAATTTTTTCCTGACCAGGTAACATAGTTGAAGAAATATATTTGTTGTTTTGTTCTGTGGGGATGACCATCTGTGATTGTTTCAGCATTTTTTTCCTACTCATTAAAAATGTTCTAACATGCAGGTATGAGACTAAAAAAGCAGTATTACCATGTAGATACTTTGCCATAGAGAGAGGATAGAAAGATATGTGAGTTCCAATCCAGTGCTACAGAATTCCAGGGGAGAGGAATGGTGGAAGGCAGTGTCTACACCGATATACACATGTAATGACCCTGTTTCTCTAAAGGAAGGATAGAATTCAGAAGTATGGGGAGTCAAAAAAGAAAGGTTCTGTTTATCCACTCCCACGCCCATTTCCTTCTCTCAGCTAACTAGTGTTAATAGATTGGTATGTGTCGTTTTAGAACTTTCCAATACTAGAGAGAAGGTAAAGGAGCCTGCATGTGGGGAGAGCTTCTACTAGTGAACCTGAGTTCCAGGAGAGTTTTAGTTGAGTACAAGAAGGACCTGTGAGCGGAGCTGTGCTGCTTCATGTTGGCACGTCTCCCATGGGGCTTTGATTGGAGCTCAGTTAAGAAGAGTCGGTGCTAGTGTCAGTCCTCTTGAGTTAACGTCTACGTCACTGGCAAGCCAGTTCTATAGCCTACACCTACCTGCCTTTTCTTTTGTGTTTCTTCTCTAAGTGGAAGATTTACCATAAACCAAATTATTTACATATAGCGTGATCATTTCATCAGATATCAGCATAGTTTAAAGTTCATTGTTTTAATAGAAATGCTAATGTATTTTCCACCCCTGTTATGAGATGTGTTGTCTAGCAGAAAAATTTGTAACAAAATGATAGAGGGGAAAATGTCAAGATAAAATTCTTAATTTGATGTCTCAGATTTAAATTATCTTTTACAGAGTAGACAATATTATTAACATTTAACCTTGGGAATTAAAAAAAGAAAAAGGACCCATATTTTCTAAACCAGTATCCATCTGTTATGGTTACTGTGAGTAAAGAAAACGAGTGAGGGAAATTTCTAAAAGTAATTAAGACTATCACAATATAGCTATTAGACTTTTTAAATCTTTGGTGAATGCTTCAGAAATATCTTTTTTTTTTTTTGACATTATTAGCAAGACTTGTGGATTGTGATGTCCTGTTTGGTCACACTTTCCAACTTCCCAGGGTTTTTTGAAAAGTTCTTTAATAAATGTTTAATAAATTTTAGCATTTTAAACGTTTTTTGAGAAAACAATATTAATTTTACTTTTAATTTATTTCAAGGATGCTGTCAGAACGTGTTATAGAAATATTGATTTCTTAGTTATTACTATAAGGAAATAAAAAGATATTTGTTTTTAATTTAATTTTGGGAAGATTTTAAAAAATGGCTGGGAAATGTAAACAAAGTGAGCTAGGTACCAACTGTTTTGGAAATATATATCTTATGTTTAGTTAATTCCATGATGCTGCTTACAGTTATTCCAAGAACTTATTACTTCAAGAAATTATTTAATTTTAGTATTTCTTGAGGTGATTAAAGAGAATTCTAGTCCCCTTTTTTACAGATGACAGACTCTTCCATTGCGTTATTCTGTTTGTTCTGTCCAAGTTCGTCTCTTACTCTTGCTCATTTCCTGCTATTCTTCTGAACAAACTGCATCTGACTGATCTCATTGCCCCTTTGTACTTCATGCG
Source organism: Hipposideros armiger (assembly GCF_001890085.2). NCBI lineage: Eukaryota > Metazoa > Chordata > Mammalia > Chiroptera > Hipposideridae > Hipposideros > Hipposideros armiger. The sequence continues at coordinate 254,897 of NW_017732194.1, forward strand.
CTGTCCTCAGCCAAAGCACGTGATCCTGCTCTTAGTTCCCTTTAGAGCCATGGGTTCTCAAAATGCAGTCTCCAAGAATTTGTTAGACATGCAGATTCTCAGGTCCTCCCCAGACCTAAGAAATCGGAAGCTTTGTGGGTGGGGCCCAGCAGTTGGTTTGAACAAGCCCTGCAGGGACTCTGGTGGTGCCCAGATTTGAGACCCACTTAGAGAAGGACCTGTCCCATTCTCACCCTGTAAGCTCAGACCTCTCTGACTATAGCTGACACCACTGATGTCCTCTTTCTCTGTGGTCACAAAGTATAAAATGACTCTCACTCATTTTGGCCATTATTCATATACTGCTTGGTACCTAACAGACCAATATAGTGACACTCAGTATACACTTAATCAACCAGGAGTACATTAGGTAAAGTGACAAAACTTCAATCAGAAGGACAACCAGGAAAATACTTAACTTTAGTAATCTACAAATGCTTCAAATAGGTGCTATGGAAGAGCATTTCTTTGCTATAAGGCAGAGGGGGATAACAAAACAAAACAAAAAACCGGAATATTCATAAGCATTTCAAGGCAATTTGTTTATAATAAGAATAGCAGAAGCAGCTACTATGTGTTACATATGTACTAATGTGTCTTATAAATTAGGTACTATTTTTCCCCCATTTTGGCAATGAGGAAACTGAGAAATAGAGAATTTGAGAAACTGCTTATGGCCATACAGCTAGTAAGTGTCTGATTCAAGAGTCCAGCATAGGTCACCGAACCCCCGAGACTAAGCACTTTCCGACTGTTACACAATCTTTTGATATTTCAGTATTTGGTAATGACTGGAACTAGAGAATATAAATTGTATTCAATTATAGTAAATCTTTATGTTGTAAGTTAAAGTACGTTACCTCTGAAATCAACAGCAAAGTTATCTGACTCATGTATGTAATTAAGGAAATGACCAAATAAATTATTGATTTCTCTATTTTTTGGGAAGCATTTTGAGTAGGATACCAAAAAAAAAAAATCATGACAACTTGGATTTTAGTTGGGAATACAAGAATGAAAAGTTTAAAAAGTTAAAAATTTAAACAATCTTTCAAAATAACTGAAGAGATGATACAAAGTAGCATATGATTTGTTCCCAAATTAATTTCTGAGACAATTATTATTATAAAGGTCCCAAGTCATAAAGAACCCAACTAGTGTGTTCAAGAGAAACTTTACAGGTTTGAACCAGGTCTTGAAAATAAGAGGGAGAGAGAAAGGCATTTGAGAGAGGAGTAAAAACAGCCATGAATGTGCAAAGAGCGCACAACAAAAGGTCTTTTCATGGCAAAATAAGTAATATGCTTGGCTAAGGATTCAGAAAGGTGAGTAGTTACAGATAAGACTGAAAAGGTAGATTGGGGCCTGTGTTTTAGGATTCTTGGTTGCAAGTCACAGAGCCCCAGCCTGAACTGACTTAAGTGGGCTGGAAAGCTATGCATTGGGAGGAGTAGCTCAGGGTTTGCAGCAGCAGGTAGCAGCAGCAGCTCCAGGATCCTCCAAGACTGGCGCAGTCTCCCCATCGCCTGCGCTTCCTCTCTCCACAGTAGCTACATCTTCTCAGCCTGTCTTTCTCTAGGAACCTGAAGCTACCCACATTTGCCAGCCGCTCTCTTCCCTTAGTTTCATTTGGAAAAAAAAAAATCTAAGGAGGGACTCAGGCCCAGCCAAATTGTATTCCCATCCTTGTATCCATTGGAAGACAGCCACAGGCCCTGAGGGAACTCAGCGGGGCCGGACCGTTAACGGCCTTGAGTGCTAGGTTAGGACAGTTGAACCTGATCTTTAGCCAACTGAGAACCAAGGTTAAGACAGTGGGAATAACATGATCAGTTTTTCTGAAAGTTTAGTATACTGATTTATATGATATCCTTTCTTCATTGAATGTTATTAAAATCTAAGCACTGATTGTTTTTAGAGAACAAGGTTCTAAAACACATAAAGTTACAGTAATACATACACAAGGGTAAAAACATAAAATACAGTAGTGCAGAAGACCTTCTAAGAAAAGTCAACACTTCCCCACTTTCCAGCCTCTTCCCCAGAAGCAACTATTTCAGGCTTTTAGATTTTCAGGTAGTTAACTGCATAAATCTAAGTTTCTTGTTTTATCAAATGATTCCCCCATCAAAAGATGAAGATTGAACAAACTTACATTTACTTTCGATTGCTAATTAGCAATTGCCTGATGATATAGAGATATACTTTAAAGTGTTAATAGTACTTTCTATATCATAGGGCTCCAGTGGTCCAGAGTCTTTCACTGTCTACCACTACAACGGACTGAAGCAGTCAAACTATAATGAAAAGGTATGGTAACTCATTCACATCGCAATGTATCTTCACCTGGGTTGATAAAATATGTGAATATGTAACAATGTTTGATTCCCACAAAATTACTACCTAAGGAGATTATTCCAGGAGTCTCTTTACTATTACAGTGTATTTTAGAAGTGGTCATATTTTTATTTAACCAGTCTCTAATACTCGGTGAGATCTTTGTTGGGGTTTTGGAGCAATAGTTGCACTGTGACAAAATAGCTACATCTACATACATGGTGCTACCCTTGGCTGTGTAGATATTACTAAATCAACACTGTTGTTCTGTCCGGTGAAAGTTACTGATCCATTCAAGTGAAGAAAGGGGTAATAGATTTTTGACTGAGAAAAACATTTTGAAGGATTTAAATTAATAGCCATAATAGCGAGCATTTACCTGGAATTGTATGAGGTACTGTGTTTTATCTGAAGTTTTCGCTCCACCTTATGAAGTGAGTATGGTCTGTCTACCTGCGTTTTACAGAAGAGGAAACTGAAGCACAGAGAGGTAAGCAACTTGCTAAGTGTCGAGCAGCCGGGAAAGGGCAGAGCTGGGGCTGAAACTTAGGTCGTCCGCCTCGAAGCCTGCACGCTTACCCACTGTGCTCTGCTGCTTCCCCTCGAGAGTGATTCACTTCCACTGTACTCACCTTGTTTAGTTCAAGAGTTGGTCTCACTGATTCACCCTTTTTGATCAACTGTTAGCTTTGTCGATACAAACAGTATAGCTATTATGTTTGCATTTATTCAAGTAACAGTCACAATAGATAGGCCCTTATTCTTTCCAATATTAGCTACATCATATCCTTCTCACTTAAAATAACTATGCTGATTTCACAATTATCTAAATTGAGGATGGCTACAGAAAATAGATCAATATGTACACTAAATACATAATTTTAGTTAGAACAAATAAACATGAAAATAAGTTTGTCTAATAGAACATAAATTAGAAGTATTGTTAAATTAGATCTAAAGGTCTTTTCACGTGACGATTATTGATATTGACAATTAGTGTTTTTGCTATCTATAAGACAACTTGGGTGCTATCTCCTAATATATGTTAATGAGAGCATCTAGATTTTGAAATGTTACATAGCCTAGTAATAGGAGGTACTTCACAGTCACTAATTATCCACCTACACACCCGCTACGAGGTAGGTCAAATAGTATGCATATTTTACAGACTAGGATGTGATACAGGGAGATTAGTAAGTGACTCACCCAGGGTTACACAGGAAGTCACTGGCAGAGCAGGGACTGGAACTTTGTCCCTGATTCCCACTCCTGTCCTTGGTCTGCTTGGCTACACTACTGTATAAAGTAAGTTTTCAAATCATGCTCGTGACAAGGTCTGACCTACCAACATAAAGATCAGAAACCAAAGATGAAATTTAATGTGACAATAGTATGTAAGAACTGTAAAGCAAAGCACGTATGCCCTTAAGCTGCAGACGTGTAATGTTAGGCAGTTACTCGGGAGTGGAAATACGGTAGTCCGCCACCTGAGGTACTGTTAAAATATCAGGGAACAGACAAAAGGAGAATGCCGGCGCGGTGAGAGGCAGCATGACCCAGCAGGCTCAGGCCACGGAGCCGGGTCACAGTGCTGTGCCCGCACAGGACCTCCCGGGCGCCTTGTGGGATGGTAGGTCCTGTCTTACCCGCTAATTATTGCATCCCGAGTTATATTCTTTGTGGACAATTTTTCAGAAAAGGAAGTTTTACTTGGAGTTGAAAATCAGCATGAGTTGTAGTTTTTAATAGTAAATTCATTTCATCAAAACTAGAAACTAATGATTAACCAAAGATGAAAATATTGTATTTCACTTTAAAATATTTCGAGCTTCCTTAACAAAAGAGGTAGATTCATAAAATCAAATCATCTGACTTAATATACTCTATTCCTATATTTAATGTGTTTTTACGGGAACTCCTGTTTAAGGCTAATAAAGTTGTTTCAGCTCCTTAGTCAAATAGTTTATGGCTTTTATATTTGAAAAACATAGTTTTACACATAAATACATGTGATTGTAATTAAGTATACATACTTTGGAAGAAGGCTGTCTAGATCTGTTCCTTTTAAATTATACAATGGGAATTTCTCTTGGGACAAAAAGAAAGACTAAATGGCTAATGTGTATAGTGCATCCTTATAATGAGTTAGCATTTGGTTTAAGTTACTTCATAGATACTTCTAAAAGATTTGTATTGTAAATTAATAATAGTTTTTCTAACACCCACCTGCCAGTTTATATTAGATATTATCACTGCCCCTGCATATAAAGCACCTGGTTAATTTTACGTATCAGCCTTTTTATTTGATTTTTGTTTCAGTCCTGACATCCTTTTTAATTTTTTCTCCATGATTTTTCCTGCAGTACATTCTTGAACAGCATTTCCGAAGTAGTTAATACAACACATAGCAAATTTCAAACATCCAGATTGCTTTCAGCTCTGGAAACTCAGTGCTTAAATTGAAATGAGAAAATTAAGTCCTCAGAATATATAGAGCTTTTCATTTCGTGAGGCAGCATGACTGTCTGAGGGCCTCAGTATTAAAAAACAGTAGGAACTATATAAATTATATAATTTCTTCTAAGTGGTATATGTCATTTGAAGAGTGATTTTCTTTTTTGTCTTTTGTGAGAAAGAAACTGGGGATTTTTTGCTGTTCTTTTTAAATCATGAACTTAAAATCTAAAAATCAACTGGTCACCTAGCCATTAAAATGTGTCACCATCTTCTTTCCAAATTTATTTTCACAATCAGTAAGCAGATATTCTCGCTCATAATTTCTATCATAGTAAAGTTCCATATGAAACAATATCCAATGCCTCATTTGCTAGCCTACGAAAATGTTTGTATCCCTCAAAAATGTACTGAGTATGTTAATTGACCTTGGTGGCTTTATTTTGTTTAACAGGTAATGTATGTGGAAGGGACTGCCGTTATTATGGGTTTTGAAGATCCCATGCTACAAACAGATGACACCCCTATTAAACGCTGTCTCCAAACCAAATGGCCATACATCGAATTACTCTGGACCACAGATCGCTCTCCTTCACTAAATTGATTTGCATAAGTATTTATAAGGAAGATTGTAATAGCAGATATTGAAAAAGGGATGCAAGAGGCAATTGGCTATACACTGGTATCACTGCTTAATTGTAAATAACATAAGAACACATTTTCAGTGTTTAAGATATGTTTAAATTATTTATGTTAAAGGTACCCTATTTTAACTCTGTGTGAAATTTACTAGCAAAATTAAGCTTCAATCAATCAAAGTTCACCACTTACTGCAGTCAAATAATTGGTCATTTATCAAATTATAAACATCATAATACTATAGCACTTGTATTCTGAGTATCAAATTTACTACTTATAAACTTCTACTTTGGGGTTTATTTCATTCAGGCATATTTTATTGTTTAAATGATTCTGGCTTGCAGTATATCAGCCTCCACATTGAAATGCAGAAGAGTTCATTTTTATTTTTCTAAAATCTGTTTTTCATTAGAAATATTGATAAATAACACATTATCAACTTGGATTGTTTTGACAATTGGCTTAGCTCAGGCATGTTTATAAAAAGAAACTACAAAGGAACATTACCATTTATTCAGTGGTAGAGGATGTGTTTTAAAAAAATGATAGGAAAGAGAATGTTTGATAGTTTTAACACTTAACTTTCACTGTATTGCCAAATACACTCTTCTAAATTTGTCCCGACAGCCCTGTAAGCCAGCTTTCTTGTAAATTTATAAATATGATAAATGCATGGAAACATCTGTTATTACATTAGTATATTGCATTATTTATTACAATCCTAGTGGATGGCCTAAATAAATACTTTTTTTTTCTTTAAATGTACCGTGCATTTTTTTATTTTTTTTTTACAATAGTGGCTCAGAATAAGCACATTGTTTTAAACATTTCTGCCCAGTAACCCTGAGAACACAACACAGGAAAACTGTCTAATGGATTCATACACCACCTTAAAAAGGAGACCAAACAAACCTTACCCACAAGCTCTGTACCTCACTCACACAGCCAGAAGCACTGGACCCTGGGTGGCAGCTGTGTGGCCCAGTGGACAAAGGCACAGAAGCCCCAGCCTCATGGTTTTCGTACTTTCTTCTGATAGGTCTGTGGCCCAGCACTGTGCCTCACTTTACAGGCAGACAATTATTGAGCGCCTCTTAGGAATTTCACAACTGAACTTCCTTCACAGTATAGTTGAATGTGTATTTCCTCTGTGAATCTGTCTGGCTATTATTTGTTTTATTTTAATAGATTCTAACAATTATAATAAGTAGATTTCAGCATAGGGAATAGTGGCACAAGACTTTATGTATAACTTTTTGTAAAAGTATGTTCAGGAGTATGCATTCTGGCCACTTGAATCACAACTGTAAAACGTCCATTCTTCGGTTAGTCTGCTTTTAAATGTATATGAAATACACACTGTGCTGGAATTAATTCTCTAAGCCTCTACCTTGGGTCCTAAATTCCATTAGGATTATGAAAAAGCTTAGATTTTTTTTTTTCTCATAAACATCCAACCTATGTTTAAACCTACAAAATGTTGGATTGATGGAAAAGTCATGACGCATTTTTGCAACGAAAAACAGAAAAAATGCGTCATGACTTTTCCGACAACCCAATAGTATTTTTTTTCTTACTATTGTTATATAACAAACCATCCCCAAACTTCATGGCATAAAACAATCATTTTACAAAGTCTGTGGCTGAGGAGTTTGAACAGAGCAAAGTGGGGATGGCTGGTCAGTTTCTCATTCTGGAGGCTGAGCTGGGAGACTGTGGAGGTGTCCTTACTCACATGAGCGGCATGACTGGAACCTTAGCTTGATCTAATTGACAGATGTAGAACGCCACACCAAACAGCAGATATCTTTTCTTTTCATGTGCATGTGGGACCTTACCAAGACAGACTATATGCTGGGCCATAAAGCAAGTCTAGAAAATCCCCAAAAGATTAGACATTAAGCAGCACACTTCTGAATAACCCAAGAGTTGAAGAAAATTATAAATGGGATTTAAAACATACTTTTCACTGAATGATAATGAAAAAAGGACATAGCAAAAACTGTGGGATGTAAGTAAAATGATGCTTAGAGGGAAATGTATAGCTTTCAGTAAATATTCTAGAAAAGTTGTAGGTTTGGAAATTGGAAAGCTAAGCTTCATCTCAAAATCAAGAAAGCCAGAGTTAATAAAAGAAAGTAAATAATAAGATAAAAAGAGCGGTATTCCCCAGTAAAAGAATGAATTTGGACTCAGGTCACACCATATGCAAAAATTACCTTGAAATTGATCTATGAGAGATCTAATTATTGGAGCTAAAACTGTAAAATTCCTAGAAGAAACACAGAAGTAAATCTTCATGACCATGAGTTAGGCAACTGTTTCTTAGAATTCCAAAACCACAACAACAACAAAAAATTGGACAGCAAAATTAAAATCTTAGTGTGTCAAAGGACACCATCAAGAAAGGGAGACGACAACCTATAGAATGGGAGAAAAATATTTGAAAAGCATGTATCTCATCAGGATTTTGTATCTGGAATACATAAGGAAGTCATAAATATAAAAATGAACATTTTTAAATGGGCAAATGATTTGAAGAGATATATTTCCCAAGATGATATACATATGGCCAATAAACACAAAAAGATGCTCAACATAATTAGTCATGAGGGAAATGCAAGTCAAAACCACAAGACACCATTTCACACTCACTAGGATGTCCAAAATAAGAGAGACAATAAGTGTTGACAAAGATGTGGAGAAATTGGGACCTTCACATTGTTGGTAGGGATGTAATATGTAGTTACTTTAGAAAAACTGTTGTGCAGTTCCTCAAAATGTTAAATACAGAGTTAGCATATGATCCAGTAATTCCAACCCTAGGTATATACCCAAGAGAAATGATGAAAACATACATTCACACAAAAACTCTTTGGTAAATATTCATAGTGTTATTGTGGATATCATGATGTTATACATAGTAGCCACAAAATAGAAACAACCTCAGTGTCCATCAACTGATGGATTGATAAATGAATGTAGTATATACATAGAATGAAATATTATTTGACAATAAAAAAGAATGAGTTACTGATACGTGCTACAACATGGATGAACCTTGAAAACATTGTACTAAGACACACACACACACACACACACACACTGCACATTATATGATTCCATTTATGTGGAATGTCTGGAATCAGCAAAGCATAGATGGGATTAGCAGTCACCAGGGGCTGGGGTGGGGATGGAGTTGGGGAATGACTGCTAATGTGTATGGAGTTTCTTTTGGAGTGATAAAAATGTCCTCGGGGATGGCTGGTTGGCTCAGGTAGTTAGAGCGCAGGGCACAGTGTTCATAATGCTGGGGTTGCCATTTCTATTTCCACATGGGCCACTGAGGTGCACCCTCCACAGCTAGACTGAAACAACTACTTGACTTGGAGCTGATGGGTCCTGGAGGGACACACTATTCCCCAATAAAAATTTTAAAACAAATAAATAAAAATAAGTGTCCTAGAATAGATAGTGGTGATGGTTGCACAATTCTAAATACACACACACACACACACACACACACACACACACACTACTGAACTGTGAGAAAAAATAAAGGAAAAATCAATGAAATAGCAGATAATATAATTGGAAAAAAATTGAAGCCCAAAATTTAGTTCTAAAAAAAGTAAATAACCTAATAAAATTAATGATACATTCAAACTGCTGAAATTTAAAATCTAAGAATCCTGTATCCATCAAAAAGACTTTCATAAGTTATATAAATGTCTAACTAACCACTGTGCTGTACACCTGAAACATAATATTGATGTCAAATGTAATTTAAAATCTTTTTTAAATTTTCTAATGAAATAAATAGACTTTCCCATACAAGCAAAAGCTAAGGGAGTACATCACCAGTAGACCTGCCTTATAAGAAATGCTAAAGGAAGTTCTTTGAGTGGAAGTAAGAGGATGCTAATTAACATCATAAATACATAAGAAGGTGGCAAAAAATCACTAGTAATGGTAAAAAAATAGTCAAGGTTAGATCCTGTAATATGGTAATGGTGCTGTGTAATTACAACTCTCAAGTTTCAAAAACAAACAGTAAAGACCACAACTACAATCTTATTGGATACACAATATAAAAAAATATGTAAACTCTAACATCAAAAACCTAAAATGTAGAGGGAGGGTAAGTAAAAGTTTAAAGTTTAGGATTGCTATCAAAGTTTAGTGATCAGTTTAAAACAGGGATTTATAATTTTAAGATATTTTACATAAGCCTCATGATAACCACAAAAGAAAAATCTGTAGTAATTATACCAAAGAACATGATAAAGACATCAAAGCATACTGATACCAAAGCACAAAAACAAACAAAAAATGCAGCAAGAAATAATAGAGCTACAAAACAGCCAGAAAACAATTTTTAAAATGGCAATAGTAAGTCATTACCAATAACTACTTTCAATGTAAATGGATTAAATTCTTTAATTAAAAGACACAGAATGGCTGAATGGATTAAAAAACAATATTCAACAATGTACTGCCCACAAGAGACTCACTTTAGCCTTAAATGTATACATAGGCTGAGAGTGAAGGGACAGAAAACTATATTTCCAGGACTAAAAGTCAAGATGGCAGAGTAGGTAACCCTGTGTTCACCTCCTCCTATGACATCAAAATTACAACAAAACTATAATACAGCCATCATGGAAAACCACTTGAAGTCTAGCTGAACAGAAGTCCTATAACTAAGGATATAAAGAAGCCACAAGAAACACGGAGTAGAGTGCGGGAACGGATTCAATGGAATTGTAATAGATAAGCATGATATGGGGGTGGGAGGGCAGTGGAAGGGGGGTGGGGATTTGTTACTTTGTGAGGGTGAAAAGGGTAACTATTGCATTGTTCTGTACACCTGAAACTAACAATAAA
>NW_017732194.1:265750-267142 GCF_001890085.2 Hipposideros armiger
ACTGCCATGAGCGGCCGTCCAGAAGCCGGTGACTGATCTGCCTCGCCCGGGAAGAGCGCAATGATGGTGCCAACTTGGGCCAGTGAAACAATGTCCTCCACAACTAGACTGAAGAACAAAAGGACAACAACTTGTCTGTTCCCTTTACCCCAATTCCCCAACGCTGTTCCCATCCCCCAATTCCCCAATAAAAATCTTAAAAAAAAAAATAAAGCATCAGGGACATATGTGGAGGAACTAAATTGACTGGCTTCAGGGAGATGGCTGGAGGGGGCACGGGTAGACAATCTCCAGGGACAGAAGTGATGGCAGGCACCATTGTTCCTTTGTAGAGCCCTCCCCACACCCAGACCACCTGGCACAGGTGCCAAATCTGAGCTCTCCATTAACCTGGGTAAAGCCATCAGAACCTCTCTGGTGATTCCCTGAGACCCTATCTATCTCGCACTGGGCCAAGCAACTTCTAATCTCTATTCCACACAAGCAGACTGCCTCAGCTTGCATTATGGACTTAACTAAAATCTCTCAGAGGTCCACAAACCCCAAACAAGCAGCAGCTGGCCTTGGTGTGCCCTGTACCTCTTGCTAAGCAACCCCAAGCCTGGCACAAGCAGCAACGCCTCTCAACTTGCATTGTAACTCCCATCAGGTAGCCCCAAGCTTGGCATTAACAATAGCCAGGCTTGGCTTGGAACGTAGCTTCAATTGTCCATCCACAAACCCAGCACAAGTGGCAACTGGCCTCAGCTCATATTGTGTCCACCAAAGTGTCCAAAGCCCACCACTAGTGGCAGTGGGCCTCGATTCACAATACAGCCTCTCTCAAGTGCTTCCAAGCCCAGAACAAGTGGAAACCAACTGCAGACACTTTGTAGCTCCTACCAGACAACTCGAGGGTAGGCACAAGTGGTGGCTGACCTTGACTTGCACTGAAGCCACTTCTAAGAGGCTCCAAAAACAACACACTTGGTGGCCAGCTTCAGACCACACCAGAGAAACACACAACCAGCTCTACAAGTGACACACCCAGAGGACAGACTCAGCTGGCACTAGAAGGTCACTAAAGTGACTCCCGCTCTGTGGGGTCATCCCCTGCACAACCACTCACCTGCTATAGTCACAGCCAGCTGTCTTGGCCAGTCAGCTTGAGGATCTATTCCACCCACTCACATGCCAAGAGTCAAGGCTCAACCACAACAGGAGGGCACACACAACCCACATGAAGGGCACCCCTGGAGAACCCACATCAGGTGACCAGAGTCAGAATGTGCCACTGGAACCCACGGGATACCTACTATATAAGGCCACTCTGTCAAGATCAGGAGACATAGCAGATCTACCTAATATAGGTATATACGAGGTCTGACAATCAAGTTCGCGAACTTGTTGCAA
>NW_017732194.1:267187-289418 GCF_001890085.2 Hipposideros armiger
AAAAGGCTGCGTGAAAACGTTAGACAACCTGAACTTTTCACCAATTCATGGCTCTTGCATCACGACAATGCACCAGACCATCTCACATGGTGTTGTCTGTGAGGGAGTTTTTAGCCAGTAAACAAATAACTGTATTGGAACACTCTCCCAATTCACCTGATCTGGCCCCAATGACTTCTTTCTTTACCCGAGGATAAAGGAAATATTCAAAGGAAGACATTTTTGATGACATTCAGGACATCAAGGGTAATACGATGACAGCTCTGCTGGCCATTCCAGAAAACGTTCCAAAATTGCTTTGAAGGGTGGACAAGGCGCTGGAATCAGTGCATAGCTTCCCAAGGGGAGTACTTCAAAGGTGACCATAGTGATATTCAGCAATGAGGTATGTAGCATGTTTTCTAGGATGAGTTCGCAAACTTAACTGTCATGCCTCATATACACATATTGAATGATGGTGTAAACCTAAAACTAAGATAATGTTATATACATCAATTTATAGCTCAATAAAAATGGTCATTAAGGATAGGGATGTATAGATGATTATAGGCTACCGAAGCAAAACAGACAGATAAATCCTAATGAAACCAATGCATTCTTCTTTCAAAATCAAACATTAACTGTTGAATAAATAGCACAGGATACCACTAATCTTTTCAACTTACCCAAATCCCTTCCAGGAAGATGAACCATAAAGCAGAAACAGTGCTTGACTGAATTTATGAAATCTGGTTTTATACCCAGAATCTATCACTGATTTTAATTAACTGATTCAGCAAGCGTTTATTGACAATCTGCCACATACCAGGCAATGAGCTAGCTAGCCCACTTCATGTTTCAGATTCTAGTTCCTCTGCTATAAAACCACAATAATTATATCTCCATCACCAGGTTCTTATGAGAGTTCCATGAGATAAACTCTGGCTGTTCTTGACTCTCACTTACATTCCATAACAGCTGATGTGAAACATTTTCTCTTGCTTAACTCCTCACAATAAAGATGCTTGATTATGATCAGAAAAAAAGAGGGCAACTAGGAAAGTAGTAGTCACACTGTAAGGTTCAGTGTGTCAAGTATTACTTTCTCAAAATCTCTCCATTATAATTATAGATACCGTTTTTACTGTGTTTCTGAGTCAGTCACTAGGCTTAAGCCCTTTCAACAACACTACGGTACCATTTCCTCATAGCACAGATTCAGTATCTAAAGTTTAGAGATAAAGTTACTGCCCATAATCACCAACCAGAACATGGCAGGACTGGGGCGCCAGGCTAGCCTGACCGTCCCTGCTCGTGAACAGCAGTGAACCACAGTGACTCTAAGCCCACAGAACAGGCTATGTCACTCATGCCTTCAAAGATGGGATGACTTTGCCCAGCTCAGTACAATGAGGTTCAAACTGGCCTGGCCTCACCTCTGAATACTTGCTCCCAGTATGGATTTGGACAATTTTCTTAAATGTTACAGGCAGTAACTTTATCTCTAAACATTATGTGTAATTTGTATGTACAGTGGGGTTGAAAATGAGACACACCTGCATTCACAAGATCTCAGTGAGCATTACAATACATACTAAAAATAAGATATTAAATATAAAGCATTCCACATAGACTAAATGACCAATGAATGTTTGTTCCTCTCTGCCCACCTGTTCCTTATGCAGACGACTGAATATGGAAACCACAGACCTGCCACGTGTACCTGGGAGACAATTGCACCACACAGCAAATTTATACTGGCCCAGAATTTATAAAAATGAGGATTAATTCAATTGAAGAAAAATATGTATTACTCACTGTCACACATTTTACCCTATTAGGGCATGTAACTTACAACAATTTCCTAAGCATGAAAAAAAGGCTTTGCCACAAAGGTATTTTGATCTGAATTTAAGACTGAGAGTACAAATACATTTTACATATTAAATCAATTGACTAATATGATATTACATATTAAATCAATTGACTAATTCTAAACAATTGTTTTGGGTAAAAGAGCAAATGCGAACAATTTCCAACTATCTTGTAGAACTAAATTAAAACATTTTGTCTATGCACACACATATGATTATGTTAAAATTTAATAGGGGAACTCTACCATGTCAAAATCACATTGCTCTGAACAAACAAACAAGCAACAAAAATGGTGTTCCTTTTTATTTACTACATTTATTATATAGTCTTATTTACTTCTTATTACACTTCTTCTCTATTCATTCTTAAAATTCCAAGAAAATCGGTACCATCTTTCCCCATGTAGCAGAGTTTCAAAGGCCTACTTAAAATACACAGTATTTCCTTTCAAACAGTTGGAGCTGAAAGTTAGCATGGGGGATGTTTCTGGAGACTCCGTGGACCCCTGACGTGGGTCCTACCATTCCCTATCTATGTAATTCTTGAGTAACTTGCTTGGTTTCAATCTTGTTTTCTTCACCTTAAAGATGGGCTATTGTGAGAATCCTAAATATTCTGCATGAATTTACTGGTTCAAATAAGTCCTCAATAAGGGGTGGGGATTATAATCATTATTATTATCAGCTTACTCTCTTGCCAACCAATGAGTGTATCCTCACCAGTCAAAAGTACTACCTTTCTAAAGGAAGATGGTGCATAAATCTGCTGGGAATAGACAGAAAAATACAACTACATTTAAAATTTCTAAGCTTCCAAACAATCCCACTTTTTATGGAATGGGTGACAGTTTTTAGCAGATTCCCAGAAATAAGTTTGTGACTCACTTACAATGTTAAAAACCACGGCAATAAGTTTTGAGCTTTTCAAAGGCAGCCACCAGGTCTTAATCACATATGGAGTTCTAACAGTTTATGGAACAAAAGTGGGACTTAAGAGGGGTGTGTTGAATATAATACCTATTTGGAATCCATTCTAATCTTCACCGATTTGAGTAAAGGGAATTTCATGAATTGATTTTTCTCTTCAACTGCTGAGTTTCTACATTTTCCCCGTTGTCCTCAGTAAATGTAACATCTAGTGCAACTACAATAAGAGATGAATATGGAATAAAATAACATATTAAGATTCAACTGACTAGAGCTCCCATACGTCAAAAAAATGAGGATGCTAGGTGACCCAAATGAATGTTGACTGGCGAAATTTGAAGAAGCACTGGTTACAAGATTAGATTAAAAAACCTTAAGCAATGGGATAGAAAAGGCTGCTTTAGGTATAAGATTCTGTCTTTCTCCTAATGCGGAGCCAGTCCTTGAGGGGATAGTAGCTTTGGTTTGGCTGCACAGGAGCTTTATCCTTTTTAAGCAGGGGGACGTGGGGCCTGGGGGTAGATTCCTGCACTGTGGGGTCGAGGTCTTGGGCCTAGATGTCTAGGAGGAAAGCTGTGGAAAATTGGTGAAGGTTGGGAGACAGGGAGGTAAGAGAAGGCCAGATGCAAACACCTGATTTAGTATTTTCAAGAGGAAAAGGTGTTACAACCAGGACATGGGGATTTAGGAGCCAGAACCAGACATTCCCAAAGGGATGGAATTCAATGTAAGGAAATTCGCAGACAGCAGACAGGAAGGGCTGTCCAGAAAGACAAGTAGAGGGTACGTGGTAGGGTTCATGTCACATCCCCACTACACAGATGAGAAAGTAAAACCCAGAGGTTAAGGTCCAAGGTCACACACTGTTAAGTGGCAGAGCAGGGACCCAAAGACAGGTCTTTGAGTAGGACCTACCTGCCCCTGAGCTTATGGCAAGGCTAGACTAGCAAGGCCAGGGTCTCTAGGGACAGGGAGCTGAGGAGATGACTCCCCTTCCTCCTGGAAGCAGTTCCTGGCCACCTGAACCAGGCCACCTGGACCTAACATAGTCGAGTGTTGGTCCTTCTACTTCATTTCTGCTGCACTGGTTCACCAGCCACTTCCCCGCCCTCTTTCTTGGCGTAAGAAAATGAGAGGGAAAAGAGGAGCAGAGAGATTCTCTTGGATTGTCCATCTTTGTAGGAGTGTAATATTCAGAAAGCATTCCCTCCTCATACCGGGCTTGGGAGTGGGCTATGGGGTCTCTCCTCCCTGAAAACCAATGAGAGAGGCATCAAGAGAAGACTTTTGGAGTCAGTGGGATCCTGCAAGAATGAGGCACCCTCGTCAGGCAGCAGATACGGGATATGTCAATACGCCACCCTGAACAAGAAGGAAAAGTGCAAAAGGGTGACAGGCGGTGCAGCAGCCTCCATTTCTGCTTGTTGGGGGCACCAAGGGATGTAGCCATGCTTGAGTTTTATCTCCAGGTGACCTAGCTAGGTGGGCTGCCCACCTGCATCTGGTATTTCACACACCGGGGGACTGTGAAGAAAGGGGCCCCTCGGTGCGCTCTAAAGAACTCATCCATGTACATCTTATGAGAGCAGCACTTTGAAACCCACTAAACTGAGAGGATCAACGGTGGGTTAGCATTAGCCAGGAAACGAGTGAAAACCAGTCAGGGGAAAGCTGTAGGACTTTCCAGTTCCATCCTTTTCCTTCTCCTCCAGCCTCACCCGGCACATTGGTGCATCATTCCAAACACTCTCTTCACCCCCAAAATCCAAGTCATCAGAATCCTAGTTCCAGCTGTACTGGCTCAGTGCGGGCAGTGGCGGAACGGAGGGAGCTGAAACTGACAAGGAGTTTGAAATGGAAGCTTTACAGTAGATTGATTTAATAAGTGTAAGTGAGCTGAAAGTTAAGGCACCTTCAATTCAGCCTTAATGCCCTCTCTTTCTCTCCATTCTACAATCAAACTATCAAAGGAGCCCACCAGTCCTACCTTCAAAATACATTCCCAATCCAACCACTTCGCACCACCGCACTGCGTCCATTCTGGTACAAGCCGCCATTCTCTTTTGCCTGGACTATTGCAAAAAGCCTCCCATATGTATCCTGCCTCCCAATCCTGCACCACGACTGCCTTCTTTTTAACACAGCAGACAGAAGGACTCAATGAAATGCAATCCAGATCATGTCAGTCTCCTGTTTAAAACCTTCCAGTGATGGCCTTTCTCATTCAGAATCGTAACTGAAGTCTTTACACTGGCGAACGCCATCATATATATGATCTGTGCCCACCCTCCCCATTTTTCTTTCTAATTTTATTCCCTATACGACCCCATGAAAACACTCATATGTTCCAGTCACAACTGGCCTCTTCACTGTTGTTTCAAATCACTGGGCATGTTCCTGCCTCAAGGCCTTTGCACTTGCTTTCCCTTTTCCTGAAACTCTCTTTACCCAGATATCCCCAAGCCTTATTCTCTTTTCCCCTTCAGATCTTTGCTCAAATGTCACCTTCTAAATAAGTCCCAACCCTGAAAATGCCATTTAAAATTTTCTCCTCTAAGTCACCAGCACTCCTCATTTTCTTTCTTTCATTTTCAACCCCGCCCTTATCGACATCTAATCACTATTTTGCTAATTGTGGTAGAGTATATTAATGTTGACCCCCCCCCTTTTTTTTTTGCTTCTCTGCTCAATCAGGATTGTTCATGCCACTTGCTTTGGCCAAACATGTGAGAGGAGTGATGTACACTGCTCCTGAGCAGCAGCTGTACGAGTCATTACATGGCTTCACCCTCTCTCTCTTCCCTCGGTCAGGAGACCAGCCTGCCCTAGGAAGGGGTTTCTCCTTGACCTTGAAGGAGACATGGCACAGCAGGAGCCAACCTACAAGGGCCACATAATATAAACTTGGTCATTGCTTTTTTCGGTTGCTACCACCATACCACTAAGCTACCTGATACATTTATTTAGTTAGTTTGTTATTTATATTTTCCACTAAAATGTAGACTCAATGAGAGCAGGAATTTTTGCTTGTTTTGTTCACTGCTGTATCACCAGGGTTGAACACACGGTGGAAACCCAGTAAGCATTTGCTGAATGAATAACTCTAGCCAAGAATTTGTCAGAGGATGGAAAAGGGAGATTGAACAAATGATGGTTTAAGCCAGTGACTGGGGAAAAAAATTAAACCTTTTGATATATACATGACCACAGAGTTGGGAATCACCCAGATATAAAACAGTGATCTGTGTGCTTGGTGCACAGCAAATGCTGCATAAAGGTCTGCTATTCGGCCTATTATTGTTGTTTGTATGTCACAGAGTATACGTAACTAAAATTAGGGTATAAACGCCAAAGGTATTTCGAGAAGGGAAGGCTTTGTGTCAGGCTGGGCACTGGGGTGGCAGGAAATTCCAAATGGCCTTGCTCTTGTGACTGACAGCTGGTGCCAGCTGATGATTCGGGGTTCAGCTGGGGTCGTATTCAGAGTCCTCAGCTCCTTTCCATGTGGACCTCTCCACGTAGCTGCTCGGGCTCCTGCATAGCACAGAAGCTCGATTCTAAAAGGTAGTGTTCCACAAGGACAAGTTCCAAAGTGTAGGTGCCAAGCAAGCCTCCACTCATGCTTTGCTTGATGTTCCATTGGCTAAGGTTAGACACGTGGGTAAGCTCGGAGGCGATGACGGAGGCAACCCCACCAGAACCTGAGCATCATGGAGTAAGGGTCACCTGGGCACCCAAAGGAACAGTCTATCCCAGCCATCTCAGTACCTGCCTGACTAAATATAGATTGAACATCTAGCATTACAAATGTATCACTTTATCCTAGTGTGAACAAATTTGGGAGATTGTGTCACACAAACCAACTTTGCAGAAGCCTGATTTATAAAGGATAGTGTCAACTCCTTCATTTTTCACAGGAAATCTACCTGTATGAAAACTTGGGACCATACAGGTCCTCGTAGAGGCAAGGATCAACAGGAGATCAAATATCAGGTCATTTGGAGAGCAAAGAATCAGTAAAAAGGATACTCTGCCCTGTCAAAAGAAGGCTTACGGGAAGCTAACAACACCTAGTGTGTTGTCATTCTCCAAGTCAAAGAATATTTCCATCTCAGTCACCTGAACTGACCGTTGGAGTCAGAGTCACGAGCCTCCTGGACAATGCCAGGCAGAGAAATGGGATCCCACTCACTCAAATTCTTCTTTAAGGACTTAATATGGACCTATGCGATTCTTCTTTCAAAATTCAATACCACCAAGTTACCAAGGACACATCTGCTACTAGTGTACATTTAAACTGGTGGCTTCTGGATGAAATTCAAGGATATGGGTGTCAACAACACAATACAGACGTGCTACCTCACAGTTGACTAGTTTATCTAATAGTGGATTGCATTCACTTCTTGATCCTTAGCATCGATTGTACAGAGTGATATTTCTGTGCTGGCCTCCAGTTCCTAAAAGGAATGTTCCCTATTGGGGCATAACATTTTAAAACAAGTGTTTAGAAATAGCAAGTCATGCCAAAGGGAACATTCTTATTTAGAAACCAACAGGATGAAGGAGAGTCCCAGGGAGACAAATGACAGAGTTAGGGAGAGAACCAAGGGCGGCTACAGCCACGTACAGACAGGCTCTAGGTGTCAGATGATTTTTGTCTACTAGCAATGCCCAACGTGGGGCCTTGTTTGCTGTTTTGTCTAATCTGAGGCCAAGGAGAGTGTTTCTGAAAACGGAGAGGAAGTTCCAAAGGCCTCGGTGTTCCAGGAGAATGAGGTCTCAGGAAAGGCCGATTTATTTTTTAAAAGGATCTCTTGACAACTACTGAAAATGAATCAGTTAAAACAACAATGAGATACTACTTACTACACATCTACTAGCATGGCCGAAAGCCCGAACCGTGACAACACCAAATGCTGCCGAGGATGTGCAGCAACCGGAACTCTCGCTCACTGCTGGTGGGGATGCAAATGGTGCAGCCACCTTGGAAGACAGTTTGGCAGCTTCTTACAGAACTAAACACACTCCTACTATATAATCCAGCAATCTCATTCATTGATATTAACCCAAAGGAGTTGAAAAGTTATGTCCACACACACACAAAAAAACTGCACACAGGTATTCATAACAGTCTCATTCATAATTGCCAAAACTTGGAAGCAGCCCGGATGCCTTTCAGTAGGTGAATGGATAAACTGTGGTCCATCCAGGCAGTGGAATATTAGTCGACACTAAAAATAAAAGAGCGGCTAAGCCACAAAAAGACATGGAGGAACCTTAAATGCACATTACCAAGAAGCCAATCTGAAAAGGCTACATACTGTAGGATTCCAACTATATGACATTCTGGAAAAGGCAAAATTATGGACACAGTAAAAGCATTAGTGGTTGTCAGGGGCTGAGGGGAGAGAGGGATGAACAGGCAGAGCACAGAGGGTGTTTAGGGCAGTGAAACTACTCTGTATGATGCTATAACGGTGGGTACGTGCCGTATATTTATTTGTCAAGACCCATAGAATGTACTCCACCAAGAGTGAACACTAATGTAACCTATGGGCTTTGGGTGACTATGATGTGTCAACGTAGGTTCATCAATTGTAACGATGTACCCCTCCAGTGAAATATATTGATAATGGGGAAAGCTGTGCTTGGGTTGGGGGAGCGGGGGGCACAGTTAGAGGGGTATACGCAAAATCTTTACTTTCTGTTCAATTTTCCCATTAACCTGAAATGGCTCTTTGTAGTTTATTAATTTTAAAAAATGGAATCATTAGAGTGGCGTGGCCTGAAGTAAAAGAAAAGGGACCCAGAAGCACAGCCAGAGCAGTGAGATAAGCACAGTTGGCGCTGTTTGCTAGCTAAACTCCATGATTCTGGTTGCCCAGCCCAAAACCCAGGGTGCTGTCTTCATTCCTCTCCTTCTCTCATATCCCTCATCCAATCTATAAGCACATACTGTTGGCTGTACCTTCAAAATACCGGGGGTGCCAAAAACATGTATACACATTTTAAGATATGTTATCTATGTAATACTTTTTGAAGCTGAATTGAATTATGGTAGCAATGGGTAGTGTGACGTTTGCTCAAAAGATGGCATTGATCAAATGAATGCTAGCATTATTCATAATATTATAATAGGTTTTTTTTCCTTTCTTAAAATGTGTATACAATTTTTTGGCACCCTCTGTATACCCAGAAGCTAATCCCTTCCTCCCATCTCCATGATCTTCTTCCTACATTATTGCAACAGCCTCCTAATTAGACTTCTGTGTCCCCCACCTGGATTCTTTAGGCTCTGTTCTCAACACAGGAGCTGAGGGATCCTAGTAAAGCTGGAGGCAAAAGTCACGCCTCCACTCAAAATCCCCCAAAGGCTTCGCAACTCACTCACAGTGAAACCAACACTCTTACACAGCATAAAAGACCCCACGTTAAGTATCCCCTCTCATCCCCTCCCTCACCTCACCTCCTAGCCCTCTTCCCCTGAACTCCATCCACACTGCCTCTCTGTGCTCCAGAATTCATGAAGTGAAAGGATTTACCTGTACGCTCTACCTGTGCGCTTCTTGCAATGCTTTTCCCCAGTGCTCACTTCCTCCAGATATTTACACAATGCTGTCTCTTGGTGAGGCCCTCCCTGCCCACTCTGAAGAAAACAGAGCTCCTCACCAACCACTGGCCAGGCACATGCTATCTCCTTTACCTTGCGTTCTTTTTTCTCCATAGCACCTTTTACTCTCCGGTAGACTATGTCTTTACTGGCTGATGACGTTATGATTTGTCTTTCCTTACTAGAATGTAAGCCTCAGAAGGGCAGGGGTTTTTATCGGCTCCAGCTCTGTCCTCCTAAAGCCTGGCACACCTCAGGCACTTGAAGATTTGTTAGATGAACTAATGAATTAGCTCACAGCAGAAATTTCCAGGTTTTTAAAGGTGCAGGTAAAAAAGAAATTGAAAAGGGAGAGAAACTGAGGCTGTTGGAACGTCCCTGTCTTAGTCTGTGTGCACTCCTAGAACAAAGTACCAGGGACTGGGTGGCTTATAAAAAACAGACATCTATTACTCACAGTTCTGGAGGCAGGAAGTCCAAGGTCAAGGGGCTGGCAGATTCAGAGAGCCTGCTTCCTGGTTTCCCCAAAAATAAGACCTAGCCAGAGAAGAAGCCCTAGCATGATTCCTCCAGGAGGCACGCACCCCTCACATGAGGGTTTTATGACCTGTTTCAGAGAGAAGGGTGCCTTTTCCACAAACTCCTTCAGCTTAAAATATTCAGTACGCCGAGGTGCCATATTTTGGCACCTAAAATCATGCGAGGGCTTATTTTCCAGCTTGGTCTTATTTTCGGGGCAACAGGGGCAACAGCCTTGTTTCTCCCATGGTGGAAGGGGCAGAAGAAATCTCGGGGTGTCTTTTATAAGATAATTAATGCCATTCATGGTGGCTCCCCCGTCAGGACCTAATCACCTTCCAAAAGCCCCACCTCCAAATACCATCTCATTGGGGATTAGGTTTCAACATATGAATTTCAGGGGGACACAATCAGTCTATAGCAGTCTCCTAGTCAAGTTTTGCCACATGATTTTAGAACACATGACGCATTGCACTATTTTTATTGATCGCGGGAGTTTTGCCCCTTTAATTAGTCTGCACTGACTAACCTGATAATGTTTTATATCTTTCACTTATATTTGACTTTTAAAGCTCATGTGCTTAATGCAGTCTTTACGAACTAAGTTCTTCAGATGCATGGAGTTGATTATAAACTCCAACAAAGTCTGAATTGTAGAAGGTCTTTGTCTTTCGGTTGGCTATTTTTGGATGCCTTTGCTTGAACACTGCAACTGAAGAGAAAAACAAACTCCCAAGAACGTGACCACAAAACAATTGTCATGTTTATTAAAACCTGATAAACTTTTCAAACTACATTTATCATTAGTTTATAGCCAAAGCAAATTACAAATAGGTAAAGCATGTTTTTGGTAACACATCAATCTGCTGCCACTGAGAAATTACAGCAAAATGAGAAATCACTTGTCTTTTTTCTCAGTGCTTTAAACAACTGTGCTAGCTTCAAGTATACTTACTGAGCAAACAGATAAAACCAGCTGAAGGCATTTGATGGCACCACCCAACAAGGAAAAATATTTATTGCTGCAATTGCTTAGTGCCACTGATATTTTCATTTTTATCTTTAATTATTTAAATGTTATAGTTAAGGATAAAAAGGAAAACTTGAACTTCCCCATTGAGCCACTTGAGAATGGACCAAATTTCCACATTTTGTGATCCCCTTAGACTTGCAGCTATTTCTTTTCTACAGTTTTGTTATTTTTGTCCTGTCTTCATCATCCCTTTAAACTTCCTTGTTTAGCCAGAAAAATGCATGGAACCTACTAGAAAAAGAGTATCTCAGTACTCTCAGCGTGAGAGAACACTTAAAGTTCAGACCCTGTGTTGTGCTGTGTAGCGATAAAACAGACATGAGGTTAAAAGTTGTCTGCCACTGCTATTAAGAACTTTACAAGGTAAGACCTCGTTGTAGGTCTCACAGCCTGTCTCTATGGGAACTGCAAAACATCAACACATGACTTTTAAACACACAGCGTTCCTCGCACTGAACACAACAAACCACAGTTGAGTTGGGAGAAATCTTTCATGGCTAAGTTGTTACGTTCAGGTCCCCATTACTGTCATAGTTCCTAACTTAGACTTAGAATTAATTACCCTTCTTGGCCCATCTGTTCTCATAATAGAACTACAATAGAACCATAATAATTATAGTGATATAGACCCAGGAACAGATGAAGAGATGAATGGAGCAGAACAGAAGATCCAGAAATGAGCCCATGTGCATGCACACACACGCACGCACACACACACACTTGTGTGTGTGTGCGCGTGTGTGCGCGCACATGTGTGTGTGCGTATGTGTGTGTATGTGAAATATGTAATATTTCAAATCAAAGGGGAAAGAATGGATTATTTAATTGTGTGTCAACTTTTATCTATTTCAAGAAAAAACATTAGTTAGACCCCCTACCTCAAAACCCTGTAATAAAATGTCGGGCTCAAGATGGTGACATAGGAGGCTGCTGAACTCACACAGAAGCAATGCATCTACAATTATACATGAAACAATATGAAAGAAATCCAGAAACTAACTGAGTGACTCCTACACATTGGGCAAACAAGACAAACCAACATCGAAACTCATAAGAGAGGATGAGACACAAGCTTGCCACCCCAGGTACAGCAACCTACAATTGGGAAGGCATTCACAGCTCCCAGCTTCTCCCTGAGGAGTGAAGGGTTAGACCCAATATCTACCACCCCAACTTTTAAGACTTCCACCCAATGGGTGGGTCCCCAAAACACCTAGCTCTGAAAGGCAATAGAGCTTGGATCCATGAGAACCACAAGGCGATAGCAAACAAAGGGGTTTGCAAGCAAATAGCTCACAGTGGCTATTCCCCTAGGGCTCAGCATAGAAGCAGCAGACTGAAACCCCCATCTCTCAGTCTTTCCATGAAAGAGTCCTCTTTACAATCTTAAAACCCTCAGCCTCAGAGGCTCCTAATATAATACAAATCTGGGTGCCATCTTTGCACATGCTCTCTTTCTCTGCCCTATTCCAAGTCGCCAATATTTCCACGAAAGGAGCTTTTGCAGCTGCCACCCAGGGTTACTTTCAGCAGAGATTACCTTCCCCGGTCCCACAGGACTATAACAAACAAAGAAACAGTTTTTAACTGGTTATTCCCTCAAAATTCAGTGCAGGGGGAACAGAGAGAAATGCCTGTCTCCCAGTTCAGCCCTTAAAGAGGTCTATTTGCATATTTTAAAAGCTGCTGTCTAGGGTCCAACTTCCAATCAGCTTGCATCTAGGTGCTAAGGCCCTCCTCCGTTTTGAGACACTGAAAGGTTTTGACACACCGTCAACTACTGGGAGCCACTAAGAACAATGGAGGTGGCTTGGACAATCACAAAAGTTAGAGATACAACCAAGAGATAGCGCAGGAATAAAAAAGATAAAAAGATGTAAATTGTGGTATGAAAACATACACATGGGGGGAGGTTTAAAAATGGAGAGCTTTAGTATACATTCTAAATTATCAGCTTAAAAATAGACTGTTATAAATATACAGTGTTTTATATAAGCTTCATGGTAACCACAAAGCAAAAACCTATAATAATCGGTACACAAAAGATAAAAGGAAAGGAATCTAAGCATATCACTACAGAAAATCATCAAATCACAAAGGAAGAACGCAGGCAAAGACAAAACAAAGGAATTACAAAACAGACAGAAAACAATTACAAACCAGCAATAGTAAGCCCATATATATCAATAATTACTTTAAATAAATGGACTAAGTTCTCCAATCAAAAGACAGAGTGCCTGAATGGATTAAAAAAAACCAAAATCCAACTATATGCTGCCTACAAAGACTCACTTTAGCTTTAAGGACACACATAGACTGGAAGTGAAGGGTAGAGAAAGGTGTTCCATACATACGAAAACCAAAAGCAAGCGATACTTAGACAAAATAGACTTTCAGACAAAGACTGTAATGAGACAAAGTCATGACACAAAGACAAAAAGATCAATCCAACAAGATATAACATTTGTAAATATTTATGCATGCAAAACCGGAGCACATAAATAATGCAAATATTAATAAAGTTTAAAAGAGAAATAGACTGAAATACAATAATAGGGGACTTCAATTCCCCATTTTAACAATGGCTGGATCACCCAGACAAAAAGTTAACCAGGAAACACTGAACTGAAACTACATGTCAGACTAGATGCACTTATGTGACATTTACAGAACATTCTATGGAAAAGCATCAGAATCTACATCCTTTTCAAGCACACAGGGAACATAATCCAGGATAGATCATATGTTAGGCCACTCAACTTGATGTGATTCCAGTCTTAAATTTATTAAGAAGGCCACAATCCGGCTGGCCAAGTGGCTCAGTTGGTTAGAGTACAAGCTCTGAGCAACAGGGTCACTAGTTCAATTTCCACATGGGCCAGTGAGCTGCACCCAAGCTGAGCGGCTGCTGAGCTGGTGCGAGTGTGTGCTCTTAACAAGGTTGCCGGTTTGACTCACACACAGGATGGTGGGCTGCTCACCTCCGGAAGTACATTGAAAGCAGCTACTGGGCTTGGAGCTCAGCTGTGCCCTCCACAACTAAGACTGAAGGACAACAACTTGACTTGAAACTGATGGATCCTGGAAAAACACAATGTTGCCCTTCCCCAATTCCCCAACACTGTTCCCTTCCCCAATTCCCCAATAAAATCTTTAAAAAAAAAAAGACCACAATCATATGAAACTAGAAATCAATTACAAGAAGAAAAATGGAAAGTTCACAAATATATGGAGATTAACAACATGCTACTGCATAAGCAATGGTCAAAGAAGAAATTGAAAGAGAAATTTTAAAAAATGCCTTGAAACAAATAGAAATCGATATACAACATACCAAAATTTACAGATTACAGCAATGACAGTTCTAAGAGGGAAGTTTATAGTAATAAATGCCAATATTAAAAAACAAGAAAGACTAGTTACCAGAGAAATGCAAATTAAAACCACAATGAGATATCTCTTCACAGCTGTTAGAAAATATTTGCAAATCATATGTCTGATAGCAGGCTAATATCCAATATATATACACTATATCATGATATATACAATATATCATACAACTCAATAGCTACCAAAAAAACCCAATCTGATTATAAACTATGAGCAGAGGATCTGAATAGGCATTTTCCCAAAAAAGACATAGATGGCCAACAGATATGTAAAAAGATGGCCTAGCAAAACCACAATAAGACTATCACCTCATACCTATTATATTGACTATTATTAAAATCACAAGAGGTAACAAGTACTGGCAAGGATGTGGGGAAATGGAAACCCTTGTGCACTGTTGGTGGGAATGTAAATTGTAGCCACTATGGAAAACAGTATGGAGTTTCCTCAAAAAATTAAAAATAGAATTACCATATGACCCAGCAATTCCACTTCTGGATATTCATCCTAAGGAAACCAAATCACTATCTCAAAAAGGTATCTGTGTCTCCATGTTCACTGGAACATTATTTACAATAGTCAAGACAAGGCAACAACCTAAGTGTCTATCAATGAATGAATGGATAAAGAAAATGTATACACATACATACACACACACACACACACACACACACACACACAGAGAATATTATTCAGCCATAAAAAGAAGGAAATCCTGCCATTTGCAACAACATGGATGGGCCTTGAGGGTATTATGCTCTGTGAACTATGTCAGACAGAGAAAGACAAATACTGTATTATCTCACTTATATGTGGAATCTAAAGAACGAAATAAACAAACAAACAAAACAGAAACAAACTCATAGATACAGAGAACAGATCTGTGTTTCTATGGCGGGGGTGGGGGGGGCGCGTGCAAAATGGATGAAGGTGGTCAAATATGCAGACTTTGAATTATAAGATAAATAAGTCCTAGGGATGTAATATACAGCATGGAGACTATAGTTAACATTGCATTGCATACAGCTGATCATCAAATAATGTCCTTTTATTCAATGTCATTTCATTATAATGTTGACGAGATGCCCTAGGAGCTTAACTCTTGTTTCTATCAATTAGCCTGTGGTAAAGTTGGTTTCATTATATGCCATTTCGTTTCAAGCTGCAGAACCTATTAATGATGTTAAGTGAAGATTTACTGTAGTTGAAAGTTGCTAGGAGAGTTAATCGTAAAATTTCTCATTACATAGAAAAAATCTATAACCATGTGGCATGATGGATGTTAACTAAATTTGTGGTAATCATTTCACAATATATATACCTGTCAAATCATTATGTTGCACACCTTGGACTAATACAATGTTACATATTAATTATATCTCAACAAAACTGGAAAAATGAAAAGCAAATTAAAGAGTACTAGTAAAAGTTCTAAGTGACTTTATAAACACTTGGTATAAAAAACAGACTTTTTAAGCTTTACATAAAGTGGGAAAACAATAGCACTGACACAAAAATTATAATTTCTGTATATAGAAAATTATAAGTTAAATGTAAAAGAAAATATAACTAGAAAAATACATACACAGTCATGCATGGGAGTACATTCTGAGAAATGCATTGCTAGGGGATTTCGTAGCTGTGCTAACATCATAGAGCACTTCTACAACCCTGGAGGGTCTAGCCTACCACACACCCAGGCTTCAGTCTATAGCACCTGGGCTACAAGCCTGTACAGCATGTTACTGTAGAAAACAACACAAAGCTAAATCAAGCACAAGAGTAACTGCAATCAAGAGACACAGTAAATAGAAATGAGGCTGCTGCCAGCATAACATGGCATACTATTTCACTGCACACGTTTTTATAAGCAGAAAGAGCAGACTCTAAAACAACAATAAAAAGTATAGAACACTAAATACACAAACAAGTAACGTAGTCGATTATCATCAAGTATTATGTACTGTACATAATTGTATGTGCTATACTTTCATATGAGTGGCAGTGCAGGTTTGTGTACGCCAGCATCACCACAAACACGTGAGTAATGTGTTGCACTAAGATGTTACCATGGTTACAATGTCACTGGGTGACAGGAATTTTTCATCTGCACTGTAATCTTGCAGGAACACTGTCGTCATATATTCGCTCCATCTTGACCGAAATGTTGGTATGCGGCCCATGACACGAAGGAGCTGACAAAGAGTTTACATCACTACCCTGCCTCAATGGAAAAAGTGACTTAGGATATTAAAGGACACTGATAAAAAAAAATGCCTCTCATAGTAAGCTTTGGTTTACTTCTTGAAAATTGAGAATAAAGATAATGCACGTAAAGAGCCTAGTGTTGTCCTTGCACTTGAAGTTCCTAATAAAAATGGTTTTATTACTGTGTGTGTGTGCACACGTACAAATGCCTCTACACAAACCAACTCTCCCAGTTTGCCCAGATATCCCAGCCAGCAAACAAGTGGTTACCTCACTACATGCCTACATAGCAAGGGACCTGGAAGAATAGCACCAAGGTTTTAACAGGGCTGAATTCTGGGAAGGAATTGTTATAGATTCCTTTTTTCTTCTGTTATGCTTAGTTGTATACTCTAATATTTTTCCATAAAGGTATGTGTTGGTTTTAGAAGAAAAAAAACCCACATTTATTCCAATTTGACATTTATAAAAACTTGGATACAGACTCCAGAACTATTAATAGCTATGGATATAATTTCCAAAATATAGACAGTTAAATATTAGCGGTTCTTACAATATGAGTAATTCTTCTGGCCCCAAACACGACATGGGATCAATTTACCAGCACTAAGCAATGCTCCCTGTGCACGTGTTCTGCACTTTAATACCTTGACAATTAGCATGAAAAATACAACATAAGTGGTTTAATAAAAGGCAAGTTATGCAGTTGTATTAGTATGCAATGTTTTTAGTTATCAGTAAAAAGTGGAAATTTTCCATATTTCTGCTCCATGTAATACAATGACATGTGTGAGGTCATCATCTCAAAGGCTTTTGTGTTAAAACCATTTCCATTGGTTGCTAGGATTATGTAATTATGCCATGAACTTGATAGCATGCACATAGATTTTGTGATTTATACTTAAATCGAGGGTTTTAATTCTTATTGAATTTCCTTAAAATTTAAAGTGTTTCTAACTTAAATACATACTTTGAAGTACCTTTTTGCCAGATAGGGGAGATTCCAAGAACTTTAATGAGAGAAAAAAATTTTTTTTCATTATTCTTTGAGTACCCAAAGAGCTGCAAGCAACAGGACAGACAGATGTATCAGTGAAGGCCCAGCCATGGGGCAGTCTCTTCAAGTGACTGTGAAAAGCTTTGCAATCCACACAAAGGTTCCTCGGCACCAGTAGGGTCGTCTTGCATTTCCTTGTTTAGTGCCAGCAAGCTATTGTTAATGGCTTGACTAAAGTCTTTCCAGTTATTGTATTTTTGCATACTACCACGTGAGACGTAGAATGTCTGAGTTGTTAAGAGAAAAAACAATTTTTTTGGAACTGGAAGCATACAAGACAGCCTCTGATTCCCTAAGTCTGCTTCTTAAGGCTAAACTCAAAACACAGGCACACAGGCGCGCGCGCGCACACACACACAGCTGTGGTCCAGAACCTCATGAAAACAGAGACATCACCCTGTAACTCGGCCCTTTTCAGAAACACATGCCCTCTGATTTAAACGGCTCACCTACATTCCTAGGGCCAATTTGGCCACAATTCCAGATGTATTCAAAATCCCATCTCTTGAATCGAGTACAGTTTTCAGCCTTCCAAACGTATTGCCTCGGCCCCCTTTATAGAGATTTTGTGCTTATCACTCGGCCTTCCTTACAGAGCCCAAATCAAGTATCTGGGGTTGCATTACTGCTACATAAACTCCTCTCTGGCTTTGCCCAAAACAAAAGGTCTTTTTTTTTTTTTATCAATTACATGTAAAAAGCAAACTGTCTTTGGGCTTTATTGCTGTCAAAAACAAAACAAAACCAAAGCCAACCTGCACCAGGATATACTCCTCCCTTGAAGCCCAAACCCTGCATCTCCAAGCTGTCCCTCCTTTGTCACTGCCTTGCCAACTCCCAACCCCCTCCACATGCAAACTGAAAAAGAAGGCAACCAGGGGCTGGCCAAGTGGCTTGTTGGTTAAGAGTTGGCTTGGGAGCGCGAGGTCTAAGCAGCAGGGCCGCCAGTTCGATTCCCACATGGGCCAGTGATGCTGTGCCCTCTACAGCTAAGATGGTGAACAACAGCTCAACCTGAAGCTGGGCTGCCAAGAGTCATCGGCGACAGCGTAGGCTGCAGAAGGGCTGTAGTGGGCTGCCATAAGCTACCATTAGTGGCCGGCCGCTAGCGTGAGCGGCCAGCAGCCAGCTAGAGCTGCTGTGAGCTGCCATGAGCAGCCGTCCAATGGCCGGTGACCAATCTGCCTCAGCCAGAAAGAGTGCAATGATCACAATACCAACATGGGCCAGTGAAGCAACATCCTCCACAACTAGATTGAAGAACAAAAGGATAGCAACTTGTCTATCTGTTCCCCTTCCCCGATTCCCCAGTAAAATCTTAAAAAAAAAAACAAGAAGGCAACCAAGTAGATTTTTTTTGAAGGAGTCCTGAAAAACTCATTTTCTGTCCATTATTATAAATTTTAGAGGAGCTATATGAGGTATATATGAAATAGCCCCTAGGGAAGAAGCAGCCTTATTTTCACAGAAATGCCTCTGAACACATCCCATTTATGTATGTCTTTGTACATAGAGATAGCACTAGTTATGTATATCTGCCTATTTCTTAGTGCTTAAATGTGTTACTGTTTATTTGGAACCCTCTTCCAAGTAAAAGGCCATACCAGATACCATGGGGAAACACAGGTGTAGCATATTACTCTTGCTCTCAAAAAGCTAACCATCTAGTAAGGTGAAAGAAACAAGACAGGAAGTCAAGAATTAAATAATGGCAAAGCAATTAATAGCTCAGCACTGGTGGTAACAGCCAAGGGGTCGGAGGGAGGAAGCCCACTGGGGCTAGGTATTCTTCTGCAGTTTCTTCCCTACATGCAGGAAGTGATTTTTCTTACTGAGTCTTGCTGGATGTTTTGGGTCTGGCCCCTGCATCTACCCATAATATATGGAAGTTTGGGTGCTGGGCCTGAGTTGTGATGTTTTTGTCCCAGGAACCCAGGAAGGGTGCTGGGGAAAAGGTCACTTGACCTCTAGAGACTCAAGAAGCATCTTTGAGAGGAATTTAAATTAGAGCCCTGAAGAGCATCCAATCAGAAATGCAATCCAAAGAAGCTAGGATTGGAGAAAGAGAAAAGAGATGAAGAGAAAATACAGGTGCGAGGGTGGCCATCCACTAGAAGCCAAGGAAGCTGGGGCAAGTGGAAAGATTTGAACCAGAGGGTGGGCACAGAGTCTGGGAACATTGCCCAAGTCTAAGAAAACGGTTGCAGTACCTTTTATTTTAAAAAGCTGTATCCTGGGGTTTTTTGATGAGTCACAGAAGGGGCTCACAAAACTTAGATATCACCTCCCACCAGGCCAGACTCTTTCCTACCAGGAGGGGAGAGATGGTGCTTCCCTAAGAAGGTCCACACAGGGCCGACTCGAATGTTCCCCAGAACATTGCTGAGGTGGGAGAAGGGTTCCCTCGTCTACCTCTCTGACCCAATCACTTCCCCATAGCTGATTTTTAATGCCATTGGTTGCCCAGAACCTCTTGCCACACACACTTAGGGATCTGAGGTGGACAAGGGAGTCTTGAGTCTTGGTGAGCTACATGGGCATTAATAGAATGCATGGGGTGTGAAGACCTGGAGGATTGCATCTCGTGGTACCTTGAAGGGTCAGAAGTTGTGGTTCCAGCTGCTGGCTTGGGCAGAATGTACATTGTGTCTGGAGGTGAGCCCAAACTCACAAATCTCCTGACTCCCTCCCCCAGGGCCCAGCACTCATTACAGAAATCTTTCTATGTAGATGGTGACAGCTTCCTTAATCGTGACCAGCTGTTAGGGTAACAGTGGTGCCAGGGATGGCAGGGAACCAGCAGAAGCGGAACAATGGCTGATACCAAAGGGAGTGTTCTGGCCAGTGAGCGATGGTGAGTCATTACAACTGAATTCTGTTATGAGTACACAGAGCATATGTCGTTCTCAGTAAGAGGTGCTATTCTGGAGTTCTCATTTGAGTATCGATTGATACACTCCATGTGGCTGAGAGTCTCTCTATACAGTGGGCTGTGGGAACCAGACTGGGAAGGTTTGAAACAACTGGCTCTTTGGTTTCACAACAGAATCACCTGTGAAGACTACAGACCATGGGGACTCATCTGAGATGTACCAAATCAGGAGATTCAGAGGTGGGACTTTGGCACACGTACATTTTTAAAACTCCACAAGTGATTCTGAGGCATAGTCAAGGTGGCGAACTACTCTTGTAGAACAATCCTCAACAAAACTGGGATACAAAACGAGGACTAAATTTTGATATTATGTGGTCAGTTCAACTGGAAAAGTATAAGGGGCCAGCTCGTAATCTGTGGAGATGTTCTATGCTTAGATGATCTGGGAAGGAAGAACACTTTGACAAACAGGGTGGCAGTTGATTTAGTGATTAGTGGAAGATAAACGTGCCTTCACTATGGGGCTAATAAACAACTACTTCAAAACGCGTTTCAGATTATTTCACTTCAGGAGGTACAAGAGAAAAGAATAAATTTTAGTCTGTGCTCAAGCATTTCCCAAAGAATATTATTTAGATTATCTTTCTTGGAAGATTAGTGCAAGTCACAGAGCACACGTTGAAAGGTAGATATTATGTTTTAAATGTTTAAAAATATATAACAATCAGAGATAAGCCTTCTGCTGGTCAGCTTGACCTAGCCAGATATATCTCTTCTTTCTAAGTAGTTCATTTGCTAAGTTAAATAAGGTGGCACCAATTGGATTTGAGTAAACAGGCCAATGGCTTGTACATGCTTGCTGTCAGAACAAGAACTACCAGTGGAAAAAAAGCTCAACTCTGATAGCAATGGGAGGGGAGGGGCAGGTGGAGGGGTAGACCCTATGAGAAAGCAGAGAAAGCCCTTTAAAAATGGGACCACTGCAGGAAACATGTCAATTAAGATAGGCAACTTCTTTTAGAGCAGCAGTTCTCAACCTGTGGGTCGCGACCCCTTTGGGGGTCAAACAACCCTTTCACAGGGGTCGCCGGGTACTCGTATGTGGGTGTATCTGCATGTGGGCCTGGAGACGGATAGAGGAGCGGTGTCCAAATATGTGTTTTCCGATGGTGTTAGGCAACCCCTGTGAAAGGTTGAGAACCGCTGCTCTAGAGGATATTCCCATAGGAAAAGCCAGGAAAAAAAACTATGTTCCTGCAGTGGTCAACCCAGGGTACAAGGAGATTAGCAACATCTCCTTTGCCAGCCACATACATTCCCACCCTTGACAATGTCCTCCTTTGCAGTGTGGGTAGAGTAGCTGGTAGATAGTTTATTGTTGCCACCTCTTCCTTCTTTGATAAGTAGGTCTCATTTCATCTTAAAGTTCCTGATGTTGAATGTTCAGTTTGATCAAGAGAAGAATGGGTTCCAAAGGTCCAAATTCTTCTAACTAAACCACTCAGTCCACGGACATGTCCACTAGTTGGCAACATCGTGTAATGTCATGGCATATGTAAGGCCACTAAAAGTCTTGTTGGATCACATTTGTTTTAATGGACCCGGTGGCCAGCCGGGATGTTGCCATGGCACAAAGTACATGACCCCACAAAAGTTGAGGGGCCTAAGAATTCCCTGTGAAAGTACCCTAGTAGCCCACATATCTGCGGACCAAGTATATTAGCCAGGGTTCTCCAGAGAACAGAGCCAATGGGGGGGG
>NW_017732194.1:289432-301001 GCF_001890085.2 Hipposideros armiger
GTGTGTGTGTGTGAGTGTGAGTGTGTGAGTGTGTGTGTGTGTGTGTGTGTTATAGATAGATAGATAGATAGATAGATAGATAAATCAATAGATAGATGTATTTTAAGGAATCGGCTTACACAATTGTAGAGATTGGCAAGACCAAAATCTGCAGAGAGGGCTGGCAGTCTGGAGACATAAGGAAGAGTCATTGTTGCAGTACAAGTCCAAAGGCTGTCTGCTGGCAGGATTCCCTCTTGGTTGGGGAAAGTTTATCTTTTTTTGCTATTCAGTCCTTCAACTGATTAGATGAGGCCCACCCACATAATGGGGAGGAATCTGCTTTACTCAAACTCCACCATTTAAATGTTGACCTCATCCAAAAACACCCTCGCATAGTCTGCTGAGTGAAACAAGTCAGACAGGGAAAGAAATACCATATGATTTCACTTATATGTGGACTCTAAAGAGCTAAACAAACAAACAAAACAGAAACAAATCCATAGATACAGAAAACAAACTAATGGTTGCCAGATGGACGGGGGCTTGGGAGGGCTGGATAAAAAAAGGAAGGGATTAATAAGTACAAATTGGCAGCTAAAAATCGTCACAGTGATGTAAAGTACCACATAGGGAATATAGTCAATAATATTGTAATAACTGTATGGTGTCAGGTGAGTCCTAGACTTAGTGGGGTGATCACTTTGTAAATGTCTCGTCACTGGTGTACACCTGAAACTAATATAATATTGTATGTCAACTATAATTGAAAAAAATAACATGGCAAAAAAAAAATCACTCTCCCTGACACACCCAGAATAACATTTCACCAAATAACTGGGGACTACAGCCCAGTTAAGTTGATCACATAAAATTAACCATCACAGGGCCGTCCAGGAGGCGCAGTTGATTAAGAGCATGAGCTCTGAGCAACAGGTTGCTGGTTTGATTCCCATATGGGCCAGTGAGCTGCACCTGAGCTGAGCTGCAGCTGAGCTGCCAACAGGTGGCAGGATGGCTCAGCTGGTGAGAGCACGTGCTCCTAACAACAAGGTTGCTGGTTCAACTCCCGCATGCGATGGTGAGCTGTGTCCCCCGCTTGTGCCCCCCCCCACCGCAACCAAATTGAAAGCAGTGACTGGACTTGGAGCTGATGGGTCCTGGGAAAACACAATGTTCCCCTTCCCCAACTCCCCAATAAAATCTTAAAAAAAAAATTAACCATCACAGTGACGAGTGGGCACCCTAACCAACCTCCTCATGTACCAGAGAGTAGCAGGTATAGGTAGTCAGGAATGGGGGTGTCCTCCTTCCCCCA
The DNA here is from genome assembly GCF_001890085.2 of Hipposideros armiger. NCBI lineage: Eukaryota > Metazoa > Chordata > Mammalia > Chiroptera > Hipposideridae > Hipposideros > Hipposideros armiger. The sequence goes on from NW_017732194.1 coordinate 290,730, forward strand.
GGTTGTAAATGGATGGACCCCCAAACCAATAAGAGTACCAATCTGGCCAGGATGGTATTCATTCCTTCTGGAAATCGCAGTGTTGGAAAAAAATCAGAAACCCAGTAGTGCCATTTGAAGACTATCCTTGTTTCTAGTGCATGTTAGGGTCCTGAGTGAAGACAGAGCGACATATGTCACTCAATCCACTGGAGCAACAGACAAGCTGTCCTGGGTGAGGGGAGGCATGGAACCTTACACAGTTTAAACCCGCTCTGCTGGGATATTTGCTTTTTAAATGCTTTGAAGGCTGTAGCCTAGGCTTTTGCTTACCGTTTGTTTTCCCAGAAATCTAATTAAAAGATCTCTGGAAAAACTCTTAGTGATATTATGGATCACGTCCACCTTTATGGGTTTCACAGGAGTACACACGAACGAGACAGTCTGTCCTGTAGAAGAATTTGGCCAAACAATATTGCTGTGACTCAGTCCACGGTAGTCAGCGTCAGTACCATCTCTAGATTGAAAAGCAATCCACCCATAGCCCGTAAAATCCATCACAGTAGCAGAGACGCCATTGTGACTGCCGCTGAGTGAGCCACTATAAGGGACCTTGTCCCGCCCTGGAGGCTTTGAAGTTAGGAGTTCCAAGCTTGAATCCACTCGGCAAACCGAACCAGCTACAGGACTTGTGTGACTTGGGCAGAAAATTAGACCAGGCCTGAGAGGAATGAGGGAAGGGACAGCGTCATGGCTCTCCCATCTGCTCTCTCTTCAGTAGATGGCGAACGCCTGAGGGCAGAGTCTGTCTCATTAAGTTTCGTCCCCAGAATCTGGCACATATCAGCCAGGGCTCACTGACTGGCTGATTAAACCAAGTCCAAAGCAATCTTCCTCCAAGTGCTCACACATGCTTATAGCAGTCAAAGAGGAATGGGACTTTTTTTTTTCTTTTGGCCAGGACAATTGGAATGTGCTCAAAGTGATTAATTTTTTAAATGAATGTATTTATATAATAGCCACCCTCTATGCACATTTGCTTGCCCCTCTGTAAAATGAGACTGGGGAATGGCATTTTCCCTTAGTGTCCACACAACGCTCACAGACATATTTGATAGGGAAATACGGCAGTGTGGGTAACTCCCAAACTACCCAGTCACAACAGCTCTTTCTCTTCCTGGTGGAGGGACAGGTCCTGGAAGATCATACCAGGATCAGCCTGGATTTTAATTCCTGAGGTCAGAGGCTGCATATCTTATCCCCAGCAACTAGCATACTGCCTAACATCCACAGAAGGTGCCAGGCAGGGCTTATCCCATGATTATGTCTTTGGTTCCCTCTTGCCAAGAAAGGAGATTGGAACACGAAAGAATTTCAGGAAGCCTGTGATAAACAGGAATCTGGCAAGGTGAGCAAAGATGATTACAATGGAATAGAGAAAGAATTCAGAGGAGTAGCAGAGGATAAAGAGAATAACACCTGAGGAGAACAATTAGAATATTGAATAGGTGGAGGCAGCAAGATGACAAAAAGGAAGAAAAGTAACTAGACCCCCAGAGAACACTTATCCTGCTAGGATGCAGAATAGATTATGACATACATAAAAAGATGGAGAGCAAAAGATCATTGAATCTTTCGAGAGATTCAATAAGTATGGGAAATACAGAGTTTCCAATCTTAAAGAGTGTACACATTATATTTTTACATTAACAGCTATCTGGACCAAGTGTCATAGCAAGAAATAATGATTTAATTTCCAAGGATTATTATTAGCTTAGGTAATTTATGTATATTTACCTTTAAATAATACCTATAGTATAAATATAATATATGAACACGTTTCTATAAATTATATATTTACAGCTACACCTCTCTTTAATAAACTGCTAAGTCATAGATTAAAACCCCACAAATATATTTAAATTTCGTATTTGTCATCTTAAAACTGAAGCATTTAGTACTTTCAAAGGAAATACATCCTAAAGTCATCATTTGGGATGCTGCTGAAAACCTCCAGTTCTCAAAAGCCATCCGTCACATTAGACCATAAGTAGACCCATAACTAATGCCTGTGCTTTCATTCCTGTAGAGCAGTGAATCTTGACCATTTGGGAAACCAGGAGCTGATGAAAGGTATGGACCCCTCTCCCAAGAAAAACGTTTATGTAATTTATTTCATCGTAGATGGTTTTTGTTCACATAGACAAACTATATAGAAGATGTGTAATTAGGGTTTTCATGGAAAAACTAATGTGTGCTTCCTGAAATAAAATAGAACTAAATTGAAATTTACAAATAAAGAAAAATAAAATTTTAACTTTGCTCCCGGTTCTATGAGAAGTCAAATTTTGTTTGCCTTGGATAAAATTATAATGAGGCCTTTCTTACAGCGATGTTCATATCAGGGTAACGTTTGATATCTATTCAATTTTGACCTTTCTTTCCGATAGCCAGAAGAGCTTAAAATTCCAATACACAAAACTCTCAGATTTTCAATAGAATCCGAGTTGTATAGCTCACTGTGTCAGAAGAGCCCGGGCTTGTGTCAAGATGCTCTGGACCACCTCCCCTAATTCTTGGAATTGAATTAATGTCCCCATCATTTCCTCTGTCTGCATCCTTGATGTCCTCAAAGACAAGAGTTTTTAAAAAGGACAAGATTCACAAGCAGAGACCTTAGGACTTAGGCTGTTAGGAGCTGATTTCTCATCCCCTAGCTGTCATGCTGTTGTCCCCTCTCTTAGAGCCCCTCAGTCCTGTTCCCTCCCAGGTTTGAGTCCTTGCCTACTCCCACCCATCAACAACCTTCTGCACAATGTGCCACGTCCCTATGGGACAGTCAAGGAGGGGGGACCCCAATCCACTATCGCCAGGGAGAAGGACTGCAACCCAAGTGTGGTCTGAACCACTTCTCCTCAAAAGCACCACTACCGTCATGGCTGGGGTTTATGGTAACCATTCCATTACGAGGCCATTACGAGCAAGGCAGGTGGGCTGGCCTTTTGACAATCACATTTGTTCCTATCAAAAAACATGTTCCCAGTTCCACACAACCCATAAAAACTGGTTTCTGGGGCACAATCTGTTCAGAGGCCAGGCGCTGCTTGCCTATGATGTTATACTTGCACCAGGCACAAGTTTCTCCCTCGTTACTTTTAATAGAGCAGTGATCCAGATGTATTTTATTCCTGTGAGAATACATGCTTTATGCCTATTCATGTCTCAACTGTCAGATAGAGTAGTGACTGTTAAAACAAATAAAAATGGAAGGTAAAGGCTTCTAACCATTTCTCTTTTTACCACTGCCAGGCAGACCTCTATTTTCTTAATATTTTGTTCTAAGACCGGAGTAGAAAGTTGTCATCTTCACTATGTTATTCTACAGAGCCAACCCGGGACAACAGACTAACAGGGAAGCTGAAACATAATAGTATGTCTTAGAGAGCTAACTTCTCTCCAGATTGATGTTCCCAATTTGGTCAAAATCAAGCCTTACTGTGTTACATCTCAGCTGATTCTTAATTAGCTTTGGTCTTGTGATTTCAAGAGGCTACGATCTCCACGTAACATTAAATTGGACATGGAGGGAATGCCCTTTGAACCATACACGCTCTTGGGTAGAATGCAACTTCCTCTGCATTTTGAAGTCCCAATCACATCACTACTATCTTCATTCTTAGTTACTAGCTATTAAGAATGAAACTGTGCTTTTAAATCTAGTGGGTAACATGTAATTAATTCAACACAAGCAGACGGATGTCTTGCCTCTAATATTATTATAATCTAGTGGTGTCTCCTGGTCCTACTAAAAGCACAAATCTTCACCACAGCAAGCTCTCTGTGTTTGTGGTGGCAAACCTCCAAAACAGTGTTGTTTGGCAAAAACAGGAGTGTTTTTAGCAACAAAATCCAAGACTCTACAATCTGAAACCAGCATATCATGGGCCAATTAACTGAGCATCTGTTACATCTGGCCCCAAACTGTTAAGTCACACTCTTGATTATCTTCATGTGTGAAACAAAGGAATCACCCGGGCTCGATGAGTTTTATTTTACTTTATCTTACTTGTGTCAGAAAAGTCAGAGATCCAAATTTGTTTGCAAATGATCTCTGGATGTTTGAAGTCCTCTGGATAATTTAGATTTTTATTATTATTTTTTAGTTTCTTATGGAATGTTTTTTAAAAGCCTACTTAAATATTTAAGTTATTTGTATCAAATGGCATGGTTTGAGATAAAATTAAACTCCAATTTAAAGTGACTTAAACAATCAACAGTATTTCTAACTCACATTACTGAGAAGTCGAGAAGCCAGGAAGACGGCAGGGTGGTTTAGTCAGAACCTCAGTCCTACTCCATGACGGCTGCCAGCAGAAGTTAAGGTTATGGACCTCCTTTCTCCTAATCAGGAGGAGAGAGCGCTTCACTGCTCATTTTATATAAACCTAAACCAATCACGGTGGCTATTAGAATACCAGTCACTGATTGGCTTATGCCTGGGGCACTGACCTCATCCCTACCAATCACGTGGCCAGGAAGATGGCACAGGTTGTTTGGCTCATGCCAATCAGAGCCTACCCATAGAGTTGGTGGCGGGACCATCCCACCTGAATTACCTGGATACTCTGCAATCAGGGGAGGGAAGACGTAAGGGAAGGAAGGCTCACCATAGAAATGGGAAAAAGGGATGATGGCTGCTAGCTACATAAGCAACTATTGAACGCCAATTGCACTATTTTCCTTAAAAAAGAACTGTGTTCTCTTTTCAAAACTGTAATAAGGAGATGTTACAGATAGTGTTTAAAAGCAGCACACAAATTTTCCTAGAGCAGAAGGAGAAAGATAGAAATAGGACAGTATTTATCTACCCAAATAACATTTTACCAATATTCTACTGGTTAGGAATCCCAAAATGCTGGAATCTGAGTCCTTGGATTACAATTATATCTCCATTACTTAAGCAGCTGCATGACCTTGGGTAAGTCAGTTAGCACCTGTGTCTCAGTAAATGAGGCCAACTATAGTGCCTTCCCCACCAGGACTAAATGAAATCACACATGCAAATAAATCTTGCAGCAGTAATAAGTGCTCCGTGGTTGGTACCCGCCCATCAGAATGTGACGTCATGTGGGCGGGGACTGCGCCAGCCTCGCTCACCCGCTGTAACCTCAGTGGCTGGCCTAGAATAGAGTTGATCAACCCTTGTGGGAAGAATGAATGGCTCTCCTTTCCTCCATCTCTAATTCCTAAAACTTGAGGAAAGAGTTAAGGAAATGAGAGGCCAGTACAGCTGGAGCAAGTTCTTGGTGGCAGGCCAGCTCTAAAATCCAGGAGGAATGGGGTTCAGAGTTGTAGATCTACACTGAGTGCCGTTGGAACAGAGCAGTTGACAGGGGCTGGAAGAGATGAAGTGGAAGTGTTTGTTAAATCCCACAGCACGGGCATTTTTTCCTGTTTGAGTCTGAGAAGCAAAGGACGAAGCTGGATCATATGGCTCAATAACATCATCTTAAAATAAAATGAAAAAGCTGGGAGGGTCTGTGGGAAAAGGGAGAACATGAGGATTCAAAGGAAAAAGACAATAGGGGATTGAGTCCAAAACATCTAACAGCAAATATTGTCTTCAGGGATTTTCAGAGACTCTCAACAAAGGGAGAGGGAAATTGACGATTAAAGCAGGGAAGGATGAAATGGTGGGGATGTTTCAAATATAGGGACTGCACAGGCGTCTTTCAAGTGTACCTACAGGAATTCCTCCTTCGGACAGATAAACACACTCAGTTTTGAGCTGGCCTTTCCCAACGCTCCAGCCTTCCTGATCTCCTGGAGGGCTTCTGCCAAGGGGTGGCAGAACCCTGACTGCAAAAATGGAGGGAAGAAACAAAGCTAAGCTCAACCGTCCTCCCAAGGTACAGCTAATCAATATTCACTTTGGAATATTCATTCAGAGGAAGGATACAGAAGAGAAGCCATATGGAAGATATGACAAATGCACAATTCTGCATTTTTATTTTGGAGAGACTTTTACATTTAGAGTAGTTTGATATTTATAGAAAACTTGCACCAAAAAGAATACAGGTAGTTTCCATGGGTATCCTGTGCCCAGTGTCCCATTATTAAGATCTTACATCAGTATGATACATTGGTCACAAAGAGTGAGCCCATATGCGTCCAATAGTATTCATCAAAGCTCATACCATATTTAGGTGACTTGAGTTTCTACCCAGTCCTTTGTCCCAGGATCCCATCCAGGACACCACATCACATTTACTCATCATGTCTCCATAGGCTCCTCCATACAGTGACAGTTTTTCAGACTTTGCTTCTCTTGGATGACCTTGACACTGATGAATACTGACTGCATATTTTGTGGAGTGTCCCTCAGGTGGGTTTGTCTGATGTTTGTCTATTCATTCAACTGGGACTATAGTTTTTTGGGGGAAGACCACAGAGTTGTAAAGTGCCATTCTCATCATGTCATATCAAGGGCATGTTATTCATATGACTTACCACTGATGATATTAATCTTCCACACATTTATACCCCTTTCCATACTATACTCTTTGGAGGGAGGTCACTGTGTGCAGTCCACATTTAAAGGGGGGGGGTATGTTCCACCTTCTTAAAGGGGCAGTGTCTACATAATTTTTTAAAAAAATTCTTCTGTATGGAATTTGTCTTTTCTCCCCACTTATGTATTTATTCAATTATTTATGTATATCAGTATGGACTTGTCTTAGTCTGCTTGGGGCTGCCATCATAAAATACCCAGACTGGGTGATTTCAACAACAGGCATTTATTTTCTCACAGTTCTGGAGGCTGGAAGCTAAGATCAAAGTGGGGTTGGTTTCTGGTGAGGACTCTCTCCTTTGTTTGGCTGCCTTCTCACTATAGCCTCACTTGGCCTTTCCTCTGTCACATGCAGAAGGGAAGGGTGGGGGAAGGAGAGGGAGGGGGAGGGAGAGAGAGATGTCTGGTGTTTCTCTTTCTCTTCTTATTAAGACACTAGTCCTATGACCTCATTTAACCTTAATTACCTCTTTAATGGCCCCATCTCCAAATACGTTCACATCGGGTGTTAGGGCTTCCACATAAGAATTTGGGGTGGGGGACACAAATCAGTCCATAACAGGACTCCTGATTATTTATTTTATACTTTGGGCTATAATATAATTCTATATATTATTTATTTTGCTGTTCAAGTAGCCACTGGGAGCTATTTAAGTTGACTCTTGTGTCCCCTTGACATACCCCCATCGGTTTGTTTTCTGAGCACTCCCTTATTTTCTGCACCACAAGATGCTTCCATCTCACCTTGTATGTTCCCTGCCCCAGCCCTAGAATCAGTCATTTCTCCAAGGAGTCTTGGTTCCTTTCACTGGAGAAGGGCATTAAAAAACCAACATCTGGGGCCGGCCGAGTGACTCAGTTGGTTAAGAGCTCGCGCAAGAGCGCAAGCTCTGAGCAACAGTGGTTCGAGTCCCGGCCCGAGCTGAGCTGCTGCTGAGCTGCCAACAGGTGGCAGGATGGCACAGCTTAAAAAAAAACACACAAAACAAACAAACAAACAAAAAACCAACATTTGCATCCTGCGCATGCTTGTTGCTACTGGGAATTTTAGCCTCTGGGCATTCTCAGTGACAGCACTTGTTTTAGGGCTCCTTATTTGGACTTTTCAAAGAGTTTGATGATAGTGTTTTGTCCCAAACCTAGAAAGCAGAAATGGAGGAATATAAAAAACAAGTTCTTGGGAATCAGATAGACCTTCTGTGTTTTATCCTCAGATTTCACCACTTTCCAGACATAACCACCTGCAAGTGACTTAGCCAAAAAATTTAGGTTTCCTCATTTTTAAAATTGAATATTTAAAAACACATTAAAAGAGATTATGTATATAAAGGGTAAAGCAAAGCATCAAACTCATTGCCGATCAATATCAGTATAAAGGGGTCATCCAATCTTTCTGAATTTTGGACCTTTTGAACAAGAGATAATTGCTTTGGTCAATATTTTTCTCCATAGGCAAAACCTAATGTAAGAATCAGTTGATTTATTTATCAAGATTCTGTCCTATACTTCAAAGCAACTACTGGACAACTCTACATGAGTGTATGGATAAATTCAAAATAAGAAGCTAAAGTCTTTTTCTTAAACCAAGTCCCACATTAGAATTTCTAAATTAGAAACACCATAATTCACCCAAATTATCCAGATTCAAACTCTGATAATGCCAGACCAGATATTTCAGACTAAATCTCCTGCTAAATACAATTTCAAAATAATGACAAAGTGTTTTTTTTCAATAGTCTTAAAGGCATTTTAGCATTTACAAGGCACTAAGGAAATGTAAGACCCATGTCTGAGAGAAGGAGGATAATCATAGCTGGTAGCCAATATATGAGGTGTGATCATAAAATATGGTGAATGCTGCTGCCAAGTGCCATCCAACGGTAAGGCAGGGATCTTCAATACAGGAAGCAGCGCGTCGAACTTTAGTAACAGTGTGTGGCAAGTTTCAACGTGTTCGGTGCAGTCAGTCGGGTGTGAGCTACGGCTGAGAGAAGATGGTTTTAAAGTGTGCCCTATATCATCCTTCATCATGACTATGCTCCGTGTCACACATCACTTCTGGTACGACAATTTCTGTCCAATAAAAACATTATGGTGTGTACTCATCCACCTTATTCACCAGATCTGGTAGTGTGCAACTTCTGGCTCTTCCACAAAGTCAAAATTATTCAGGACATCAAGATAGTCATAACAGCACAATTAAAGACACTCACAGGGCCAGCCGAGTGGCGCGTTGGTTAAGAACTGGCTTGGGACGCCAGAGGGCCCCGGTTCGGATCCCACATAGGAGGGTCAGTGACACTGCCCTCTACAGCTAAGATGCTGAACAACAGCTCAACATGGAGCTGGGCTGCTGTGAGTTGCCGGCCATGGCGTAGGCTGCAGACGCTCTGGCAGTGGGTTGCCATGGGCTACCATATGTAGCCAGCAGCCAGCGTGAGCGGCCAGCAGCCGCTGTGAGCGGCCGTCCAGAAGCCGGCAACTGATCTGCCTCACCCTGGAAGAGCGCAATGATGGTGCCAGCTTGGGCCAGTGAAGCAACGTCCTCCACCACTAGACTGAAGAACAAAACGACAGCAACTTGTCTGTTCCCCTCCCCCCAATTCCCCAATAAAAAAAATCTTTAAAAAAAATAAATAAATAAATAAAAAATAAAAAATAAAGACACTCACAAAAGAGGACTTCCAGAACTGCTTCAGAAAGTGTCAAGAATGATGGGATAAGTGTGTTCAAAGGGAGGGAGAGTATTTTGAGGGGGAGTAAAGGCAATGTGTCTTTTACTGTAATAAATTTTTTTTAATTTAAACATTCCCTGTATTTTTCTATCATACCTCATATGGAGCTATTTTTCCCTAGAAGAATCTTCTGTTTTTCTAATAAAAGGGAATACTGAGACTTGGGGCTGATGGAGCTCAGGGAACTAAAGTCGCAATCTACGGTCTTGCAAGGAAGTTGTTCAATGGTAAACACCCACACTTAGGGTTGAGACCCCAAGACTCTAAGACTAAGGATGAATTGGAAATTGACTGGACCTTACTGGGACTGAAGCCCAGCTCTGAGTCAATTCAATCCCTGAAAATTGATTAAAGTAAGTGAGTATATTATTGCTCATAGAAGCCTGCCAGAAATAAGTATAAACTCTATGTGGATGAAGACAACATCACATTAGTCACCAAATTACTTGTGTACTATTTCATATATGATATTTGGTATTTAATTTTTATAAATGTCTTTATGAGAGGGCACATAAAGAGACAAGATAGTGTGATCAAAACACAAGAGAAACAAGAGACAATATAAGCAGACCTCTCCCCTATAATTCACAAAATGGAGTTAATAGACACAACCTTTAAAGTAACTCTGGAAATGTTCAATGAAATAAAAATAATAAGATTTAAGAACTTTGGCGGAGAACTGGAAACAATAAAAACAAAATAACCTATGGCTATTCTATAACTTAAGGATACACTAACCAAAATTTAGAACTTGATGGACTGATTTAGCAGCAGATTAGTCACAATTATAGAAACAATCTAGGAACTGGAATATAAATCAGAAGGAGGGCCGGCCGAGTGGCGCGATGGTTAAGAGCTCGCTTGGGATGCCAGAGGGCCCCGGTTCGGATCCCACATATGAGGGCCGGTGACACTGCCCTCCACAGCTAAGATGCTGAACGACAGCTCAACCTGGAGCTGGGCTGCCGTGGGTCGCCGGCGACGGCG